>NC_067249.2:10959090-11262121 GCF_019359855.2 Lolium perenne
AACCAATCGCAGACGCTCGGACGGGGGGGTTTCCGTCAGGTCAGAGGCCTTATCGTTACCGTTAATCTGACGGGTGGGGCTGCACAGAGGGCAGTTCCTCTCTGACCGTCTCGTGCTGACGGGTAGCCATCCATCTGTCGCTGACGCGTGGGCTGTTTTATTTCCTGATTGTATACGCGGTGCTGCCAATGACAAATGGGGCCGCTCTATAGAGCTGCCGCAGCCAATGACCAGTGGGGTCGTCTATTTTTCAGGAAAAGACATATATTGCCGCTCTATGGGGCTGTCGCAGCCAATGACCAGTGGGGTCGTCTATTTTTCAGGAAAAGACATATATTGCCGCTCTGTGGGGCTGTCGCAGCCAATGACCAGTGCGGTCGTCTATTTATTTAGAGAAAATCATATATTCCCGCTCTGTGGGGCCTTCACAACCAATGACCGCTGGGGTCATCTATTTATTTAGAGAATATCATATAGAGTCGCTCTGTAGGGCCGCCTCAGCCAATGGCAGGTGACTATTTGTGCAGCTTAATCTAAAGTGAATCTTATGCTAAACATGGTGCATCCCGACGGTGACCTAGCAGTGGCGGCGAGCATAGCCGTTCTGACCATGCCGATATCGGCATCGGCATCGGCATCGTTTGGAGGCTGTCATTTTTATTTCGTTTTTGTCATTTTTATTTCGTTTTTGTGCCAAGGGTATGAAGGAGATATGCCCTAGAGGCAATAATAAAGTGGTTATTATTTATATCTCTATGTTTATGATAAATGTTTATATGTCATGCTATAATTGTGTTAACCGAAACATTAGTACATGTGTGATATGTAGACAAACAAAGAGTCCCTAGTATGCCTCTAAACTAGCTTATTGATTAATGGATGATTAGTTTCATAATCATGAACATTGGATGTTATTAATAACAAGGTTATATCATTATATGAATGATGTAATGGACACACCCAATTAAGCGTAGCATAAGATCTCGTCATTAAGTTATTTGCTATAAGCTTTCGATACATAGTTACCTAGTCCTTATGACCATGAGATCATGTAAATCACTTATACCGGAAAGGTACTTTGATTACACCAAACGCCACTGCGTAAATGGGTGGTTATAAAGGTGGAATTAAGTATCCGGAAAGTATGAGTTGAGGCATATGGATCAACAGTGGGATTTGTCCATCCCGATGACGGATAGATATACTCTGGGCCCTCTCGGTGGAATGTCGTCTAATGTCTTGCAAGCATATGAATAAGTTCATAAGAGACCACATACCACGGTACGAGTAAAGAGTACTTGTCAGGAGACGAGGTTGAACAAGGTATAGAGTGATACCGAAGATCAAACCTCGGACAAGTAAAATATCGCGTGACAAAGGGAATTGGTATCGTATGTGAATGGTTCATTCGATCACTAAAGTCATCGTTGAATATGTGGGAGCCATTATGGATCTCCAGATCCCGCTATTGGTTATTGGTCGGAGTGAGTACTCAACCATGTCCGCATAGTTCACGAACCGTAGGGTGACACACTTAAAGTTGGATGTTGAAATGGTAGAACTTGAATATGGAATGGAGTTCGAATATTTGTTCGGAGTCCCGGATGAGATCCCGGACATCACGAGGAGTTCCGGAATGGTCCGGAGAATAAGATTCATATATAGGATGTCATTTTATGTGAATTAAAATGATGCGGAAGGTTCTATGGAAGGTTCTATGGAAGGTTCTAGAAGGTTCTAGAAAAGTCCGGAAGAAACCACCAAGGAAGGTGGAGTCCCGGAGGGACTCCACCTCCATGGCCGGCCAACCCTAGAGGGGGAGGAGTCCCAAGTGGACTTCCCCAAAGGGGGCCGGCCACCCCCTCCATGGAAGGTGGAACTCCCACCTCTAGTGGGAGTCCTAGCTTGGGTAGGTTTCCCTATCATATGGAAGGTTTTGGGTTCGGGTCTTATTCGGAGACTTGTAGTCCAACCCTTGGGGCTTCCACCTATATAATGAGGGACAAGGGGAGGGGGGCGGCCATCTCAAGACCACCACCTGGCCGCACCCCCCAAGTGGCCGGCCACCCCCTCCCAAATCCTAGCCGCCCCCCTCTCCTCCATAGCTCCCGCGTGCTTTAGCGAAGCTCCGCCGGAGTTCTCCACCGCCACCGACACCACGCCGTCGTGCTGTCGGATTCAAGAGGAGCTACTACTTCCGCTGCCCGCTGGAACGGGAGGTCGACGTTGTCTTCATCAACAACCGAACGTGTGACCGAGTACGGAGGTGCTGCCCTTTCGTGGCGCCGGAGGGATCGTGATCAAGATCTTCTACGCGCTTTTGCAAGCGGCAAGTGAACGTCTACCGCAGCAACAAGAGCCTCCTCTTGTAGGCTTTGGAATCTCTTCAAGGGTGAGACTCGATAATCCCCTCGTTGCTACCGTATTCTAGATTGCATCTTGGCTTGGATTGCGTGTTCGCCGTAGGAAAATTTTTGTTTTCTATGCAACGTTGTCCTACAGTGGTATCAGAGCCGTGTCTATGCATAGATGGTTGCACGAGTAGAACACAATGGTTTTGTGGGCGTTGATGTTCTTGTTATCTTTAGTTTGAGTAATTTGCATCTTTGTGGCATAGTGGGATAAAGCGGCTCGGACTAACTTTACATGACCGCGTTCATGAGACTTGTTCCTCGTTCGACATGCAACTTGTATTGCATAAGAGGCTTTGCGGGTGTCTGTCTCTCCTACTATAGTGAAGATTCAATTTACTCTTCTATTGAAAACATTAGTATCAACGTTGTGGTTCATGTTCGTAGGTAGATTAGATCTCTCTCGAAAACCCTAAACCACGTAAAATATGCAAACCAAATTAGAAGACGTCTAACTTGTTTTTGCAGGGTTTGGTGATGTGATATGGCCATAATGTGATGATGAATATGTATGAGATGATCATTATTGTATTGTGGCAACCGGCAGGAGCCTTACGGTTGTCTTTAAATTTCATGTTGAGTAGTATTTCAAAGTAGTTGTAATAGTTGCTACATGGAGGACAATCATGAAGACGGCGCCATTGACCTTGACGCTACGCCGACGATGATGGAGATCATGCCCGAAGATGATGGAGATCATGTCCGTGCTTTGGAGATAAAGATCAAAGGCGCAAAGACAAAAGGGCCATATCACATCACATATGAACTGCATGTGATGTTAATCCTTTTATGCATCTTATTTTGCTTAGATCGCGACGGTAGCATTATAAGATGATCCCTCACTAAAATCTCAAGATAATAAAGTGTTCATCCTTAGTAGCACCGTTGCCAAGACTTGTCGTTTCGAAGCATCTCGTGATGATCGGGTGTGATAGAATCAACAAGTGCATACAACGGGTGCAAGACAGTTTTGCACATGCGGATACTAAGGTGGCCTTGACGAGCCTAGCATGTACAGACATGGTCTCGGAACACGTGATACCGAAAGGTAGAGCATGAATCATATAGTTGATATGATGAACACTTTGAGTGTTCGCCATTGAAATCACACCTTGTCTCGTGATGATCGGACTTAGGTGCGGTGGATTTGGTTCGTGTGATCACTAAGACAATGCGAGGGATATTGTTTTGAGTGGGAGTTCATCTAGATTTTTAATTATGTTGAATTAAAATTTGAACTCAATTTGTCATAAACTTAGTCTAAACTTTTGAAAATATATGTTGTAGAGATGGCGTCTCCAATCAATTTTAACCAGTTCCTAGAGAAAGAAAAACTTAAGAGCAACGGTAGCAACTTCACCGACTGGTTCCATCATGTGAGGATCTTTCTCTCTGGCGGAAATCTGCAATATGTGCTTGATGCACCGCTAGGTGACCCTCCTGCAGAAACTGAAACCGATGAAGTAAAAGCTGTTTACGAGACTCGGAAAATTCGGTACTCTCAAGTTCAGTGTGCCATCCTGTGCGATGCAGAATCCGATCTTCAAAAACGTTTTGAGCACCACGATCCTCATGAGTTGATGAAAGAGCTGAAAGCTATTTTTGAGACTCATGCGGCCGTGGAATGCTATGAAGCATCGAAACAATTCTTCAGCTGTATGATGGAAGAAGGCAGCTCCGTTAGTGAGCACATGCTCGCCATGATCGGGCATGCAAAGAAACTCAGTGACTTGGGAATAGTGATTCCTAACAGACTGGGGATTAATCATGTCCTTCAATCACTGCCACCAAGTTACAAGAACTTTGTGATGAACTACAATATGCAGAACATGAACAAGGAGTTACCTGAACTCTTTGGCATGCTAAAAGCTGCTGAGATTGAGATCAAGAAAGAGCACCAAGTGTTGATGGTCAACAAGACCACCAGTTTCAAGAAACAGGGCAAGTCTAAAGGAAAATTCAAGAACGGTGGCAAGAAAGCTGCCACGCCTCCTATGAAACCTAAGAACGGCCCTAAGCCTGATGCTGAGTGTTATTACTGCAAGGAGAAGGGACACTGGAAGCGTAATTTCTCCAAGTATCTGGCTGATCTGAAGAGCGGCCTTGTCAACAGAAGAAAGAAGGTATATCTGATATACATGTTATAGATGTTTATCTCACTGGTTCTCGTTCTAGTACCAGGGTATTTGATACTGGTTCGGTTGCTCATATTTGTAACTCGAAATAGGAACTAAAGAATAAACGAAGACTACTGAAAGATGAAGTGACGATGCGCGTTGGAAACGGATCCAAAGTCGATGTGATCGCTGTCGGCACACTTCCTCTACATCTACCTTCGGGATTAGTTTTAAGCCTAAATAATTGTTATTTTGTACCCGCGTTGAGCATGAACATTATATCTGGATCTTGTTTAATGCAAGACGTTTATTCATTCAAGTCTGAGAATAATGGTTGTTCTATTTTTATGAATAATATCTTTTATGGTCGAGCACCTGAAAAGAATGGCTTATTTCTGTTAGATCTCGATAGTAGTGATACACATATACATAACATTGATGCTAAGCGAATTAAATTGAATGATAATTCTACTTATATGTGGCACTGTCGTCTTGGTCATATTGGAGTGAAACGCATGAAGAAACTCCATACCGATGGATTACTTGAATCACTTGACTTTGAGTCACTTGATAGATGCGAAGCATGTCTAATGGGTAAAATGACTAAGACTCCATTTTCTGGTATGATGGAGCGAGCTACTGACTTATTAGAAATCATACATACCGATGTGTGCGGACCAATGAGCGTAGCATCGCGCGGTGGTTATCGTTATGTTCTAACCTTCGCAGATGATCTGAGTAGATATGGGTATATCTATTCCATGAAACATAAATCCGAAACTTTCAGAAGTTTAAGGAATTCCAAAGTGAAGTAGAAAATCAACGTAACAAGAAGATTAAATTTCTATGATCTGATCGTGGAGGTGAATATCTGGGTTATGAGTTTGGCATGCATTTAAAGAAATGCGGAATACTTTCACAATTGACACCGTCGGGAACACCACAACGAAACGGTGTGTCCGAACGTCGTAATCGAACTCTCTTAGATATGGTTCGTTCTATGATGTCTCTTACTGATTTGCCGTTATCATTTTGGAGTTATGCATTAGAGACAGCCGCATTCACTTTAAATAGAGCACCATCAAAATCCGTAGAAACGACACCGTATGAATTATGGTTTAATAAGAAACCTAAGCTGTCGTTCCTGAAAGTTTAGGGTTGCGAAGCCTATGTAAAGAAGTTACAACCGGACAAGCTAGAACCCAAAGCGGAGAAATGCGTCTTCATAGGATACCCTAAGGAAACTATAGGGTACACTTTCTATCACAGATCCGAAGGCAAAATCTTTGTTGCTAAGAACGGAACCTTTCTTGAGAAAGAATTTCTCACTAAAGAAGAGACTGGAAGAAAAGTAGAACTCGATGAGATTGATAAATCTATACTCGTTGATCAGAGTAGCGCGATCACGGAAGTTGTACATGCCGCCTACACCGGCAACAGAGGAAGCTAATGATAATGATCATGAAACTTCGAACGAGGAAACTACTGAACCTCGCAGATCGACAAGGGAGCGTGCCACTCCTGATTGGTATGATCTTTGTCTAAATGTCATGATTGTGGATAACAATGATGAGGACCCTGCGACGTATGAAGAAGCGATGATGAGCCCAGATTCCAACAAATGGCAAGAAGCCATGAAATCCGAAATGGGATCCATGTATGATAACAAAGTATGGACTTTGGTAGACTTACCTGATAGCCGAAAGGCTGTCGAGAATAAATGGATCTTCAAGAGAAAAACAGATGCTGATGGTAATATTACTGTCTATAAAGCTCGACTTGTCGCAAAGGGTTTCCGACAAATTCAAGGAGTTGACTACGATGAGACTTTCTCACTGTAGCGAAGCTAAAATCTGTAAGGATTTTGTTAGCAATAGCTGCATTTTTCGATTATGAGATTTGGCAGATGGATGTCAAAACGGCGTTCCTTAATGCAGACATTGAGGAAGAGTTGTATATGGTACAACCCAAAGGTTTTGTCGATCCTAAAAATGCTGACAAAGTATGCAAACTTCAGCGTTCAATCTATGGACTGAAGCAAGCATCAAGAAGTTGGAACCGACGCTTTGATAAGGTGATCAAAGACTTCGGGTTTATACGGTGTCATGGAGAGGCTGTATTTACAAGAAAGTGAGTGGGAGCTCTGTAGCATTCCTGATATTATATGTAGATGACATATTATTGATTGGGAATGATATAGAACTATTAAGCAGTGTAAAAGGTTATTTGAATAATAGTTTTTCAATGAAAGACCTTGGTGAAGCATCGTATATATTAGGCATCAAGATTTATAGAGATAGATCAAGACGCCTAATAGGGCTATCACAGAGTACATATCTGGACAAGATTCTAAAGAAGTTTAGAATGGACGAAAGTAAGAAAGGGTTCTTACCTATGTTACCAGGCAAGGTCTTGAGTAAGACTCAAGGACCGGCTACGGCAGAAGAAAGAGAAAGGATGAGTAATATCCCCTATGCCTCGGCAGTAGGATCTATCATGTATGCCATGCTATGTACTAGACCGGATATAGCACATGCTGTTAGTTTGACTAGCAGATATCAAAGTGATCCAGGATTGGAACACTGGACAGCGGTCAAGAATATCTTGAAGTACTTGAAAAGAACTAAGGATATGTTTCTTTGTTATGGAGGTGACCAAGAGCTCGTTGTAAGCGGTTACACCGATGCAAGTTGGAACACTGATCATGATGACTCTAAGTCACAGTCTAGGTACGTGTTTATATTGAATGGTGCTGCAGATGGTGGGCAAGCTCGAAGCGGTGCACGGTGGCGAAGTCTTCAACAGAATCGAGTACATAGCGGCTTGGAGGATTCATCAGAAGCGGTATGGATGAAGAGGTTCATTGTAGAGCTCGGTGTGGTTCCTAGTGCATTGGACCCATTAATCATTTACTGTGATAACATGGGTGCCATCGCCAATGCACAAGAGCCAAGGTCACACAAGAGGCTGAAGCATATCAAGCTGCGTTACCACTCGATTCGCGAGTACATCGAAGATGGAGAAGTAAAGATTTGCAAAGTACACACTGATCTGAATGTAGCAGATCCGTTGACTAAAGCTCTCCCTAGGGCAAAGCATGACCAACACCAGAATGCCATGGGTGTTAGGTATATTACAATGTAATCTAGATTATTGACTCTAGTGCAAGTGGGAGACTGAAGGACATATGCCCTAGAGGCAATAATAAAGTGGTTATTATTTATATCTCTATGTTTATGATAAATGTTTATATGTCATGCTATAATTGTATTAACCGAAACATTAGTACATGTGTGCTATGTAGACAAACAAAGAGTCCCTAGTATGCCTCTAAACTAGCTTGTTGATTAATGGATGATTAGTTTCATAATCATGAACATTGGATGTTATTAATAACAAGGTTATATCATTATATGAATGATGTAATGGACACACCCAATTAAGCGTAGCATAAGATCTCGTCATTAAGTTATTTGCTATAAGCTTTCGATACATAGTTACCTAGTCCTTATGACCATGAGATCATGTAAATCACTTATACCGGAAAGGTACTTTGATTACACCAAACGCCACTGCGTAAATGGGTGATTATAAAGGTGGAATTAAGTATCCGGAAAGTATGAGTTGAGGCATATGGATCAACAGTGGGATTTGTCCATCCCGATGACGGATAGATATACTCTGGGCCCTCTCGGTGGAATGTCGTCTAATGTCTTGCAAGCATATGAATAAGTTCATAAGAGACCACATACCACGGTACGAGTAAAGAGTACTTGTCAGGAGACGAGGTTGAACAAGGTATAGAGTGATACCGAAGATCAAACCTCGGATAAGTAAAATATCGCGTGACAAAGGGAATTGGTATCGTATGTGAATGGTTCATTCGATCACTAAAGTCATCGTTGAATATGTGGGAGCCATTATGGATCTCCAGATCCCGCTATTGGTTATTGGTCGGAGTGAGTACTCAACCATGTCCGCATAGTTCACGAACCGTAGGGTGACACACTTAAAGTTGGATGTTGAAATGGTAGAACTTGAATATGGAATGGAGTTCGAATATTTGTTCGGAGTCCCGGATGAGATACCGGACATCACGAGGAGTTAGGAATGGTCCGGAGAATAAGATTCATATATAGGATGTCATTTTATGTGAATTAAAATGATGCGGAAGGTTCTATGGAAGGTTCTAGAAGGTTCTAGAAAAGTCCGGAAGAAACCACCAAGGAAGGTGGAGTCCCACCTCCATGGCCGGCCAACCCTAGAGGGGGAGGAGTCCCAATTGGACTTCCCCAAAGGGGGCCGGCCACCCCCTCCATGGAAGGTGGAACTCCCACCTCTAGTGGGAGTCCTAGCTTGGGTAGGTTTCCCTATCATATGGAAGGTTTTGGGTTCGGGTCTTATTCGGAGACTTGTAGTCCAACCCTTGGGGCTTCCACCTATATAATGAGGGACAAGGGGAGGGGGGCGGCCATCTCAAGACCACCACCTGGCCGCACCCCCCAAGTGGCCGGCCACCCCCTCCCAAACCCTAGCCGCCCCCCTCTCCTCCATAGCTCCCGCGTGCTTTAGCGAAGCTCCGCCGGAGTTCTCCACCGCCACCGACACCACGCCGTCGTGCTGTCGGATTCAAGAGGAGCTACTACTTCCGCTGCCCGCTGGAACGGGAGGTCGACGTCGTCTTCATCAACAACCGAACGTGTGACCGAGTACGGAGGTGCTGCCCGTTCGTGGCGCTGGAGGGATCGTGATCAAGATCTTCTACGCGCTTTTGCAAGCGGCAAGTGAACGTCTACCGCAGCAACAAGAGCCTCCTCTTGTAGGCTTTGGAATCTCTTCAAGGGTGAGACTCGATAATCCCCTCGTTGCTACCGTCTTCTAGATTGCATCTTGGCTTGGATTGCGTGTTCGCCGTAGGAAATTTTTTGTTTTCTATGCAACGTTGTCCTACAGGGTAGCCTCTAATAGAAAGAAAGCAATGCTTGGGGTTTGCAATTGTGGATTCTATGCTGGTCACGAATTTTTTTCTTAAAAATCACCAGAACGTTATTTTGAGCTGGAAATTTTTGTGCTTATGCCCCAGTATGTTAGCTAACTTTCGTTAGATTAGAATTTTTCGATTTGAGCAACAAAACTATTTCTTTAACTTCGATCTCTGCCTGCTAGTCTGTTTTAACAGATTTCTGCCATGTTTTGCATTTGCATCTTATGCTTCGTCTTTTTGAGTTCTTTTGTGAAAAAGAGCTGTGGGAAGAGGTAGCTACAGTAGAATATGTTAAAATGAGTGTTTGATACGTGCCATTACAGAAACCTTGCTGGTTTGATATATTTTTATTTGCACTAATGTTGCTAATCAATTGTGCTGAGTTTTGTGTGAAGGAAGTTTTCAAGTTTTAAGAGAAGAATGATGCAATAAGATGAAACATGGACAAGATCTCAAGCTTGGGGATGTCCCCTCGACCCCCCAAGAAATATCGAAGAAGTACAAGCGTCAAAGCTTGGGGATGCTGTAGGATAACGTTGCATAGAAAATAAAAAAATTCCTACCGCGAACACGCAATCCAAGCCAAGATGCAATCTAGAAGACGGTAGCAACGAGGGGATTATCGAGTCTCACCCTTGAAGAGATTCCAAAGCCTACAAGATGAGGCTCTTGTTGCTGCGGTAGACGTTCACTTGCCGCTTGCAAAAGCGCGTAGAAGATCTTGATCACGGCGCCACGAACGGGCAGCACCTCCGTACTCGGTCACACGTTCGGTTGTTGATGAAGACGACGTCCACCTCCCGTTCCAGCGGGCAGCGGAAGTAGTAGCTCCTCTTGAATCCGACAGCACGACGGCGTGGTGTCGGTGGTGGTGGAGAAGTCCGGCGGAGCTTCGCTAAGCGTGCGGGATGTGGTGGAGGAGAGAGGGCCGCTAGGGTTTGGGAGAGGGGGGCGCCGGCCACTAGGGGTGCGGCCACCTTGGTGGTTCTTGGGGTGGGCGGCCCCCTCCCCTTGGCCCCTCATTATATAGGTGGAAGCCCCAAGTGTTGGACTACAAGTCTCCGAGTAAGACCCGAACCCAAAACTTTCCATGTGATAGGGAAACCTACCCAAGGTGGGAATCCCACTTGGGGTGGGATTCCCCCCTTCCATGTGGGGGGGTGGCCGGCCCCCATAGGGGGAGTCCACTTGGGACTCCTCCCCCTCTAGGGTTGGCCGGCCATGGAGGTGGAGTCCCTCCGGGACTCCGCCTTCCTTGGTGGTTTCTTCCGGACTTTTCTAGAACCTTCTAGAACCTTCCATAGAACCTTCCGGATCATTTTAAATCTCATAAAATGACTTCCTATATATGAATCTTATTCTCCGGACCATTCCGGGACTCCTCGTGATGTCCGGGATCTCATCCGGGACTCCGAACAAATATTCGAACTCCATTCCATATTCAAGTTCTACCATTTCAACATCCAACTTTAAGTGTGTCACCCTACGGTTCGTGAACTATGCGGACATGGTTGAGTACTCTCTCCGACCAATAACCAATAGCGGGATCTGGAGATCCATAATGGCTCCCACATATTCAACAATGACTTTAGTGATCGAATGAACCATTCACATACGATACCAATTCCCTTTGTCACGTGATATTTTACTTGTCCGAGGTTTGATCATCGGTATCACTCTATACTTTGTTCAACCTCGTCTCCTGACAAGTACTCTTTACTCGTACCGTGGTATGTGGTCTCTTATGAACTTATTCATATGCTTGCCAGACATTAGACGACATTCCACCGAGAGGGCCCAGAGTATATCTATCCGTCACCGGGATGGACAAATCCCACTGTTGGTCCATATGCCTCAACTCATACTTTCCGGATACTTAATCCCACCTTTATAACCACCCATTTATGCAGTGGCGTTTGGTGTAATCAAAGTACCTTTCCGGTATAAGTGATTTACATGATCTCATGGTCATAAGGACTAGGTAACTATGTATCGAAAGCTTATAGCAAATAACTTAATGACGTGATCTTATGCTACGCTTAATTGGGTATGTCCATTACATCATTCATACAATGATATAACCTTGTTATTAATAACATCCAATGTTCATGATTATGAAACTAATCATCCATTAATCAACAAGCTAGTTAAGAGGCATACTAGGGACTCTTTGTTGTTTACATATCACACATGTACTAATGTTTCGGTTAATACAATTATAGCATGGTATATAAACATTTATCATAAACATAAAGATATATAATAATAACCACTTTATTATTGCATCTAGGGCATATCTCCTTCAGTCTCCCACTTGCACTAGAGTCAATAATCTAGATTACATTGTAATATACCTAACACCCATGGCATTCTGGTGTTGGTCATGCTTTGCCCAAGGGAGAGCTTTAGTCAACGGATCTGCTACATTCAGATAAGTGTGTACTTTGCAAATCTTTACTTCTCCATCTTCGATGTACTCGCGAATCGAGTGGTAACGCAGCTTGATATGCTTCAGCCTCTTGTGTGACCTTGGCTCTTGTGCATTGGCGATGGCACCCATGTTATCACAGTAGATGATTAATGGGTCCAATGCACTAGGAACCACACCGAGCTCTACAATGAACCTCTTCATCCATACCGCTTCTGATGAAGCCTCTGAAGCCGCTATGTACTCTGATTCTGTTGAAGACTTTGCCACTGTGCACCGCTCGAGCTTGCCCACTTCTTTGCGGCACCATTCAATATAAACACGTACCCAGACTGTGACTTAGAGTCATCAGGATCAGTGTTCCAACTTGCATCGGTGTAACCACTTACAACGAGCTCTTGGTCACCTCCATAACAAAGAAACATATCCTTAGTTCTTTTCAAGTACTTTAGGATATTCTTGACCGCTGTCCAGTGTTCCATTCCTGGATCACTTTGATATCTGCTAGTCGAACTAACAACATGTGCTATATCCGGTCTAGTACATAGCATGGCATACATGATAGATCCTACTGCCGAGGCATAGGGGATATTACTCATCCTTTCTCTTTCTTCTGCCGTAGCCGGTCCTTGAGTCTTACTCAAGACCTTGCTGTAACATAGGTAAGAACCCTTTCTTACTTTCGTCCATTCTAAACTGCTGTAGACTCTTGTCCGGTGAGGTACTCTGTGATAGCCCTATTAGGCGTCTTGATCTATCTCTATAAATCTTGATGCCTAATATATACGATGCTTCACCAAGGTCTTTCATTGAAAAACTATTATTCAAATAACCTTTTACACTGCTTAATAGTTCTATATCATTCCCGATCAATAATATGTCATCTACATATAATATCAGAATGCTACAGCTCCCACTCACTTTCTTGTAAATACGGGCCTCTCCATGACACTTTGTATAAACCCGAAGTCTTTGATCACCTTATCAAAGCGTCGGTTCCAACTTCTTGATGCTTGCTTCAGTCCATAGATTGAACGCTGAAGTTTGCATACTTTGTCAGCATTTTTAGGATCGACAAAACCTTTGGGTTGTACCATATACAACTCTTCCTCAATGTCTCCATTAAGGAACGCCGTTTTGACATCCATCTGCCAAATCTCATAATCGAAAAATGCAGCTATTGCTAACAAAATCCTCACAGATTTTAGCTTTGCTACAGGTGAGAAAGTCTCATCGTAGTCAACTCCTTGAATTTGTCGGAAACCCTTTGCGACAAGTCGAGCTTTATAGACAGTAATATTACCATCAGCATCTGTTTTTCTCTTGAAGATCCATTTATTTTCGACAGCCTTTCGGCTATCGAGGTAAGTCTACCAAAGTCCATACTTTGTTATCATACATGGATCCCATTTCCATTTCTTGGCTTCTTGCCATTTGTTGGAATCTGGGCTCATCATCGCTTCTTCATACGTCGCAGTGGTCCTCATCATTGTTATCCACAATCATGACATTTAGACAAGGATAATACCAATCAGAGTGGCACGTTCCCTTGTCGATCTGCGAGGTTCGATGGTTTCCTCGTTCAAGTTTCATGATCATTATCATTAGCTTCCTCTGTTGCCGGTGTAGGCGGTACAGTATAACCTCCGATCGCGCTACTCGATCAACGAGTATAGATTCATCAATCTCATCGAGTTCTACTTTTCTTCCAGTCACTTCTTTAGTGAGAAATTCTTTCTCAAGAAAGGTTCCGTTCTTAGCAACAAAGATTTTGCCTTCGGATTTGTGATAGAAAGTGTACCCTATAGTTTCCTTAGGGTATCCTATGAAGACGCATTTCTCCGCTTTGGGTTCTAGCTTGTCCGGTTGTAACTTCTTTACATAGGCTTCGCAACCCCAAACTTTCGAGCAACTGACTTAGGTTTCTTATTAAACCATAATTCATACGGTGTCATTTCTACGGATTTTGATGGTGCTCTATTTAAAGTGAATGCGGCTGCCTCTAATGCATAACTCCAAAATGATAACGGGAAATCAGTAAGAGACATCATAGAACGAACCATATCTAAGAGAGTTCGATTACGACGTTCGGACACACCGTTTCGTTGTGGTGTTCCCGGCGGTGTCAATTGTGAAAGTATTCCGCATTTCTTTAAATGCATGCCAAACTCATAACTCAGATATTCACCTCCATGATCTGATCGTAGAAATTTAATCTTCTTGTTACGTTGATTTTCTACTTCACTTTGGAATTCCTTAAACTTCTCGAAAGTTTCGGATTTATGTTTCATGAAATAGATATACCCATATCTACTCAGATCATCTGTGAAGGTTAGAACATAACGATAACCACAGCGCTATCCAACGCTCATTGGTCCGCACACATCGGTATGTATGATTTCCAATAAGTCAGTAGCTCGCTCCATCATACCAGAAAATGGAGTCTTAGTCATTTTTCCCAGTAGACATGCTTCGCATCTATCAAGTGACTCAAAGTCAAGTGATTCAAGTAATCCATCGGTATGGAGTTTCTTCATGCGTTTCACTCCAATATGACCAAGGCAGCGATTGCCACATATAAGTAGAATTATCATTCAATTTAATTCGCTTAGCATCAATGTTATGTATATGCGTATCACTACTATCGAGATCTAACAGAAATAAGCCATTCTTTTCAGGTGCTCGACCATAAAAGATATTATTCATAAAAATAGAACAACCATTATTCTCAGACTTGAATGAATAACCGTCTTGCATTAAACAAGATCCAGATATAATGTTCATGCTCAACGCGGGTACAAAATAAAAATTATTTAGGCTTAAAACTAATCCCGAAGGTAGATGTAGAGGAAGTGTGCCGACAGCGATCACATCGACTTTGGATCCGTTTCCAACGTGCATCGTCACTTCATCCTTCAGTAGTCTTCGTTTATTCTTTAGTTCATGTTTCGAGTTACATATATGAGAAACCGAACCAGTATCAAATACCCAGGTACTAGAACGAGAACCAGTGAGATAAACATCTATAACATGTATATCAGATATACCTTCTTTCTTATTCTTGACAAGGCCGCTCTTCAGATCAGCCAGATACTTGGAGCAATTACGCTTCCAGTGTCCCTTCTCCTTGCAGTAATAGCACTCACCATCAAGCTTAGGGCCGTTCTTATGTTTCACAGGAGGTGTGGCACCTTTCTTGCCACCCTTCTTGAATTTTCCCTTAGACTTGCCCTGTTTCTTGAAACTGGTGGTCTTGTTGACCATCAACACTTGGTGCTCTTTCTTGATCTCAATCTCAGCAGCTTTTAGCATGCCAAAGAGTTCAGGTAACTCCTTGTTCATGTTCTGCATATTGTAGTTCATCACAAAGTTCTTGTAACTTGGTGGCAGTGATTTAAGGACACGATTAATCCCCAGTCTGTTAGGAATCACTATTCCCAAGTCACTGAGTTTCTTCGCATGCCCGGTCATGGCGAGCATGTGCTCACTAACGGAGCTGCCTTCTTCCATCATGCAGCTGAAGAAATGTTTCGATGCTTCATAGCATTCCACGGCCGCATGAGTCTCAAAAATAGCTTTCAGCTCTTTCATCAACTCATGAGGATCGTGGTGCTCAAAACATTTTTGAAGATCGGATTCCGTGACCGCACGGGATGGCACACTCGAACTTGAGAGTACCGAGTTTTCCGAGTCTCGTAAACAGCTTTTACTTCATCGGTTTCGGTTTCTGCGGGAGGGTCACCTAGCGGTGCATCAAGCACATATTGCAGATTTCCACGCCAGAGGAAGATCCTCACATGACGGAACCAGTCGGTGAAGTTGCTACCGTTGCTCTTAAGTTTTTCTTTCTCTAGGAACTGGTTAAAATTGATTGGGGACGCCATCTCTACAACATATATCTGCAAAAGTTTAGACTAAGTTTATGACAAATTGAGTTCAAATTTTAATTCAACATAATTAAAAATCTAGGTGAACTCCCACTCAAAACAATATCCCTCGCACTGTCTTAGTGATCACACGAACCAAATCCACCGCACCTAAGTCCGATCATCACGAGACAAGGTGTGATTTCAATGGCGAACACTCAAAGTGTTCATCATATCAACCATATGATTCATGCTCTACCTTTCGGTATCACGTGTTCCGAGACCATGTCTATACATGCTAGGCTCGTCAAGGCCACCTTAGTATCCGCATGTGCAAAACTGTCTTGCACCCGTTGTATGCACTTGTTGATTCTATCACACCCGATCATCACGAGATGCTTCGAAACGACAAGTCTTGGCAACGGTGCTACTAAGGATGAACACTTTATTATCTTGAGATTTTAGTGAGGGATCATCTTATAATGCTACCGCCGTGATCTAAGCAAAATAAGATGCATAAAAGGATTAACATCACATGCAGTTCATATGTGATATGATATGGCCCTTTTGTCTTTGCGCCTTTGATCTTCATCTCCAAAGCACGGACATGATCTCCATCATATTCGGGCATGATCTCCATCATCGTCGGCGTAGCGTCAAGGTCAATGGCGTCGTCTTCATGATTGTCCTCCATGTAGCAACTATTACAACTACTTTGAAATACTACTCAACATGAAATTTAAAGACAACCATAAGGATCCTGCCGGTTGCCACAATACAATAATGATCATCTCATACATATTCATCATCACATTATGGCCATATCACATCACCAAACCCTGCAAAAACAAGTTAGACGTCTCTAATTTGGTTTGCATATTTTACGTGGTTTAGGGTTTTCGAGAAAGATCTAATCTACCTACGAACATGAACCACAACGTTGATACTAATGTTGTCAATAGAAGAGTAAATTGAATCTTCACTATAGTAGGAGAGACAGACACCCGCAAAGCCTCTTATGCAATACAAGTTGCATGTCGAACGAGGAACAAGTCTCATGAACACGGTCATGTAAAGTTAGTCCGAGCCGCTTCATCCCACTATGCCACAAAGATGCAAAGTACTCAAACTAAAGACAATGAGAGCATCAACGCCCACAAAACCATTGTGTTCTACTCGTGCAACCATCTATGCATAGACACAGCTCTGATACCACTGTAGGATAACGTTGCATAGAAAACAAAAAAATTCCTACCGCGAACACGCAATCCAAGCCAAGATGCAATCTAGAAGACGGTAGCAACGAGGGGATTATCGAGTCTCACCCTTGAAGAGATTCCAAAGCCTACAAGATGAGGCTCTTGTTGCTGCGGTAGACGTTCACTTGCCGCTTGCAAAAGTGCGTAGAAGATCTTGATCACGGTGCCACGAACGGGCAGCACCTCCGTACTCGGTCACACGTTCGGTTGTTGATGAAGACGACGTCCACCTCCCGTTCCAGCGGGCAGCGGAAGTAGTAGCTCCTCTTGAATCCGACAGCACGACGGCGTGGTGGAGAAATCCGGCGGAGCTTCGCTAAGCGTGCGGGATGTGGTGGAGGAGAGAGGGCCGCTAGGGTTTGGGAGAGGGGGGCGCCGGCCACTAGGGGTGCGGCCACTGTAATAACCCAGAACATAGGAACAACGAAGTGTAGATTTAGAAATGGGATGTGCATTTCATCGCAAAACGGGGGAAATTTTCGCGCCTTATTGCAACTAAACCTAAGAGGGATCGAGGTTCTCTCTCATTTTGCACTTAGGGTTAGGCAATATGATTTAGGGAAATTTCGACATGATCTCTTTTGTATCTTATTGATTTGGGGAATGATTTCATTTGACAAGTGTTAATACATTTAACAATAAGCATTAAACAATATAAATATGGAATTCACAATTCAAACACAACTTATGAAATCAAATGACTTTGAATTTCACATTGAATATTAAATACAATATTTAATTCAGAATATAAACATTACATAAAGCAAAAGCTCATAAACAAAAACTTGAGCTGTATTGATAATCAACACAGAATACATTGTCTTTACAATATTCTTGATACAAGAATTGATAAATAATAAACAGAAATGAAAAAGGAAAATTACAAGGTTGTTCTAAACTAAAACCTAGACTAAATGCCTTGAAGAATATCTTCTGGTCATATTCATCTTCAAAACCTGCAAAATAAAACACCAACACTAGACAAGGGTTATGTATTACACAGATATTCAGTTTGGACAGACACCAAGTGTCATGCACACTTGTGCTTGTCCAAAACCAAGGACAACACCAGGATAAGAAGGAGCAGACCAAAACTGAGCATCCATCAGGGGCTCAAGTTTCAGCATATGAGAGCACACAGCCCATGTGTGCTTTGGGCAAGCTCACAAAGAAGGCCATGCATCAGCTTAGTCACAAAGCAAGCCATGCTTGTGTGTCATGGCAGGAACAAAAGTAGAGCTCATATAAAAGGGGCATAAACCCTAGCAGTAGTAACCAGTCGACCAGATGGGATTCACAGGATAAGGTAAGGTGAAGTTAACACAGCATAGTTCATCCAGTTCTTGCACAAGGACAGAACCAACACACACAACCACTCCTCCACCAGAAATCATGGTGACCTGAGAAGATCACCTAAGACCTGGAGGTGAAGGGTTGTGATACAAACCACAAGTCTGCATCAACAAAACATTTCTTTCTAGGAGCTGGAACAAGGTATACCTAGTTCCTGGAAAAGATCCAATGGATCTAATCCATAAATCATGCATGACATGGTCATGGGTTGAGCAGATGCTCAAAAGGTTAGTCATCACTTGGTTTCACCAAGGATTACTGTCAGTCTAGAAGCCACTAAGATAGAAAACATCCAGATACAGATCTTGTGCACAGAAGCTAGAAATCATGCACAAATGCACACACTAGCAAGATCTCATGCACAGATAGCACCAGTAGATTTATTGCAAGGATTAGCAGCTAACCAAGACTACACAAAATATCCTAAGCAAGTAACCATCAGATTCAACCCATTTTTCATCAAAAGCATCCACAGGGCATTCACCTTAGTGATTCCCAACTGTGGAGTTTGTTTTATTTTCACAAAGCCAGCCAAATAGAATGCAACCAGATGCAGTAGAAAACTACTGAGGTCACAAATCATCTCAGTATGCAAGCAAGGCCACACAGGCAATTTGAAATCATCACCACACAGGTTCAGTCAGAGATTCATATTCTAAAATGAGTTTGGAATTAATTTAGGCAACAGCTGAAGCACTGAATCATAACCAAACATGGTTCATCAAGTATAACTGACTGAAATTAAAACTTGGTAATAGCATGACTTGCACAGAAGGATTACTGAAGCAGATGCTTCAGTAATGCCTATCTGGCTACCAAAACTATTGAACAAGTAATAATATAAGAATCAGCATATCAATTCATTCCTAATTAATCCAATCAAGCCTGAATTTATAGCAAATCCATGCAGTAATTATACAGTAGCACGCTGTGAGGCAACACAAGCATGTATCAAGGCATCATAGCTTCTGGATTAAATCCAGAAGGCTATGGGGAGCCACAGGCCACACATACAGGATCATAAGCATGCTTGAGTAGCAGTAATAGAAGCAACCCATCCATTTAGCAAAAGAAGCCACAAATAACCAAGCATATCTGATGATCCAAGAGATCAATTGGATCATGCACAAAGCTACGAGCACACCACCAAAGCGGACAGCCTAGTTATACACCTAGACAAGCATGGATAGCATGCCAGTATGCACGTCATAAGCATGAACAGCATGGCATAGTAAGATCCTAGCATGATAGGGGCAGTAGGAAAGCAACACATGGCATGCACAATAAGCAAAGCAACACTGGCCAGTACCCTTGAATGGTAAATTGGTCAGAGCTTGCAGAAAGGGGAAGCACATGCATGGTGTAGAGAAGGAGGAGGAGCAGAAGACCTTACCCGCGCCTGGAGGCAGAAGCTATGGCATGGCGAGGCAGTGCCCGCGTGGCCATAGCAGCTGCAAAGCCAGGGAAGTCGCCGGCGTTACGCCGACGAACACCACCAGCAGCACCACAGCATGGAGATGACGGCACAGGCGCTGCGAGCAGCACCCGCGCCAGGTCGGTCTCGGAGGCGCACGCGTCGTCGGCGAGGACGAGAGCTCGTCGGAGATCCCCAATCGCCCAAGGCGATTCTCCACGAGATCCAGAGGGGAGGCGATTCGCCAGGAGAGGAAGCAATCGAGGAAACCACGCGGACAGATCGATAGATCGTCTCGCGGCGGTCCAGATCAGGTAGGTGGCGAGGTCAGGGAGGCACGGAGATAGCCGGAGCAGCGGCGGCGGCCATGGCGGCGACGCCATCGCCACGGGGTCGCGAGAGGTTAGGGTTAGGTCGAGCGAGTGAGTGAGCGAGCGAGGTGGGCCGCTTCGGTGCCACCGAACCGTTATGGGGCACGCCTTAGTGGGCTGTCCCATGGGCTTAGGTTAATGGGCTGGCCCAATAGGGGCCAGGGGGTATTTTAGTCTTTTCACAATTTAGAAAAAGGCCATAATTTCACCAATTTTTAGTAAATAAAATACAACTCTAAAAATCCATTAAAAATTGGATTAGTGAATGAAAAATAAATCTTAACCAGAATAAAATATGAAATAGAATTTAAGAAACAAATTCAAAATTATGAATTTAAAGAATTTAAAATAATTACTTGGAATTTCAAACTATTATTTCCTTGTATTTAAAAATCAAGGAAAATCTCAAATAAGTTCAAATACTTATTTTCAAACATTTCAAAATGAAATTCTATTATTCGAAGTCATTTCTATTTTGAAAAAGGTATTTTTCAAAGAAAAATACTTTATTCCTCTTTATTTCAAAAATATAGAGGCAACTCTATTATTTCAAATTATTTTGGAATAAATAATGAATCACCAAGATAAAGTAGATTTGCTTTGAATCATTTTACTTTCTGAGAATTAAAGTGGTATACACATTAAAGCAATTGCAAATTACTGCCAAAGGCATAAAGCTTAACTCAACCCTAAATTGTAATAACTCATTGGGGTAAAGGGATACAACATAAAATAATACATTCATGATTGCATTATTTGGATTTTATAACATTGTCCTTACCGGACAATGATGCTTCTTACAGAACCCGAGGTCCAGGTTCCATCAAGCGCATTGAAGCGCACTATCTCGCAGTCCACAGGCAAGTTCACCCTTGCTCATGTCAACTTGAGTATTTTCTACTACTTTAATGCAAAGCTATATACTTATCATTCCTGCATCGCAAATGAAATGTTACTTTCCAACTATGAATATGACTATGTGGCTGGCAATGGAACCATGGTATGTGTTGATATGGTGGAGGTTCCATTGCAATGGGTTATATCACCCTAGGATTAAATTAGCAATGCCGTCCAGTGATTCTAGCGCCGTACAAATCGCGTTGACCATGAGATCTATAATGGCTCTGGGGAAGCCAGTCGTACCTTTTCCCTTCTGCACGCCAACGGATTAGTAGAGCCGGCGGGGTGTTGGAGGCACTGCCGTAGGTTGGGATAGCCTTTTAAATCCCCATCCATTAGTGATGATGGCTCTACGATCTATGAAGGATTGTCCGGAGTACACCATGAGTAAAGCCGTATTATCGGGGGAAGTCTACTGGAGGTGTACGGTTGGACAAAAGGGTGGGTTTGCAGTCGCGGAGAAGGCGGTGTGGGCTTGGATCTTTATACCTGGCCTCACACCAAAGGAAGTGTGAACGGGGGCAAGTCCCTGCGGATGGCAAAAAGGGTGAGATCTCTTGTGGGAAAAGTAACGCACCTCTGCAGAGTGTATCAAATTGTGGCTGTCACTCCTTGTTCCGGGAAGGGAATCGACAACGCGGCAGGAAAGGAACTCCACGAAGTTCTAGTCAACCTGTGAAGACTGACGGGCATAGTTTTCATAATAAAAGCAACCTTTTGAAGAAATGATTTCAAAACATGCATTGACCTGCGATTTCCTGATCAATGGTCGTAGCTAGTGCATCAAACACCTTTTTATTCTTTTAGAACTTGCTGAGTACCCCTGTACTCACTTTCTTTCGACACCCTTGCTAGACTGTGATCCGGAAGTGGAGGCCATCAACGATGGAGCACCAGAAGGAAGTTACGAGCTGGTCTACGAAGAACCTGATCTTACCGGCGGAGTGGAAGGCGTAGACTATGGGATAGTCTACGGACCAGATGACACGGAGGTGGAGGAGTAGTGACATACCTTAGCATCATAGAGCCGAGCAACGTAGAACTTACCTAAATAAGTTGTTAAGCTCTCTTTATATTTGTTATGAGTTGTAATCGTACTTAAGTAGTATCTTAGGGTGTTCTCATAGGACCTGTGAGAATACCAACTTGTTAAGACAATGTTTGTAATAAAGTATGGAGTGTTATGACCTGCAATGTTTCTGTTGTACCACTCTGAGGGATATGGCAAATTGTGAAGAAGTCCCTTCGCAAAGATCATATCAACGACTTGTATACTACAACATGCAGTGGTATGCTGGGTCACCGCAGCTGGTATCAGAGCAAATGTTGTGACCTTAGGTTGGAAAAACCTAGTATAGGGAAGAAACCTGTAGGAGTCTAGTAGAAATAGTAAAGGATTCTCTAGAAATATGGTGATTATTCACTTGAGAATAGTAAAACCATATATTTTAGTGCGATAATTCTTTATTATAGCTATTATAATGCATTATCACTACTAATATTCTGCTTTTGTATACAGCCGTAATGGCGAACACTTTTCCTAAGAGGACTTTGAGGAAGGTTGAGGGATGGCTTGGTGATTATGATGGACCAATAACAGCTCTCCTGTGTGGGATCTTTGAAGGAACTTCATTGTGATCCACGGATACCTGTTATCAAGTATACCTACTATGATGGGGAAATCCTAGCCAAGTGCAGAGTATCGGTCCAACTACCGGAAAAACTGCTGATGAGTCGTATAATGCCATACGGAGAAGCCAAAACTATCACCCCAGCCTACCACATGGGTCTATTCAAGGCAATCCTTGAGATAAGGCAGCACAAGTCAGTAGAACTGCTATGTTCAGAGTTTTCTCATATACCTCATGCCGAGGAAGATGAGGATCCCACTCTGAATCATTTGGTGTTAGCACACAGAAGTCCTGAAGCTGCAGCACGGCACATGGATAGTCAGTAAGTCTTTATTGACCACGATGTACCTTTTACACATGAAGATGAGAGGTGAGATTGACCACATGCTAGCTGAGTTCACGGACCCTGATAAAGTCCAAACTCGGATGCGTGATTTGAGGGCACAACCACAACATACTACACCTTTCTTTAGCCTAGACAGCTATGTAGATTTGAGTGACCAGTTATCCCATAAAGATCCACTTACACCCAACTTTGTTCCACATTATCCACATGTGTCAGCATCATATGAGTCTGGATATGGGAGAGATGATTCCAGGAACCTAAACTGCTCGGAGTCACCAATCGAGAATTCGACTGGTTGGCGTTTCGGGGAACCATTTGGAGATGAAGGAGAACCCATCACTTGTGAGTCAGAGGATGAAGGAGGCGTGGTTAACCAGAATGTTAACCAAAGCTTTGGGCAGGAAGAGAAAGATACCAACTCCATTTCTTTAGATTTGGAGATGGGGTTACCCAGAACATCCCAGTACGTCGTAGGTGAGAGTTCTGGAACCAAGAAAAAGAAGAAGAAGAAGATGAGGGGTCAAGTGAATAGGAATCCTCCATGGATGACAGGAGAAGATGAGCTGTATTCCACTGGGGATATGTATGAGTCTTTATCTAGTTACTTTGGAATGACAGATCTCTGTCTGGGCACTTGGTCCGTTTCTGAATACATACCTACGGTAAGAACCTTCATTCCGGACGGTGTTCGGAGGACAAACCGCTGTGCGGATGGACCCCGAGGATGTACGCGGAGGCGAGCTATGATGACGAGGAGTAGAGCTCCGAGGAAGAATAAAGTAATCTAGGTGGTATTGTAATAGAGCGTATTTTAAATTCCCGTTGGCTTGGGCTTTGAGCCAAATAAGTGGTTTATATGTACCACATGTAATATAAGTTTGTGAGTGTGTTATGTATTATACAAAGTATATGCATAATAAATGTTTGTTTTGTATTTGCTTCTTGATTTCATTGTGTGACTAGTTCTGGGCATTGAGTTGAGCTCAGAAAGCATTTGCATGGTGTAATTATGAGTAATCGCTCTTTGTTACAGGACTAGGGGGAAATGGCGTTAGTAGAAACCGAAGAGGCTCGCAGAGAGCGGGAAGCAAGAGAGAAAGAGGAGGCAGATGCAGCAGCTAGAGCAGAGAACGCACCACCACCACCACACCCAATGATGCACCCAGACTTCCAACAGTATATGAGGTCAATGGAGGAAGATAGGAGGCGTTACCAGGAAAGCCAGAGCAAGAACATGCAAGATTTCTTTACCCACGTCATCAATGATAGGGGTAATGAAGGCAAGGGAGTAACACTATCGGACTTCCAAAACGCAAGACCACTACCATTCACATCAGCTCCAGAACCAATGGACGCTGAAGATTGGCTTATGGACACGGAACGGAAGCTGAAGACCGTTGGTTGCAACGATGAGGAGAAGATCAGATATACCACTTATACGTTGTCGGGACCAGCAGCGTCATGGTGGGAGAACCTTGTAGCAGTACACCCTCCGGATAAGGTATTCACCTGGGAGGAGTTCAAGAAGAAGTTTCGGGATGCTCATGTTCCGGACAGCATGGTGGAGCTGAAGAAGAGGGAGTTTGAAGAACTAAGACAGAATACTGCACCCATCATGCAGTATGTTCGGGATTTCAACAGGTTATCCAGGTATGCACCTGAGGATGTAGATACAGAGGAGAAGCGGAAGAAGCGGTTCATGAAAGGCATGAATCCATACATGAAGATGCAACTGAGGTTGGCACGGACTGCTGAATTCCAGGAACTGATTGACTCGGCAATCACTTTCGAGGATGATTATAGGCAAGTCCAGGAGGACAGAAGGAAGAGGGCTCGTATAGAGCCAAGGAAGTACCCAATCAGTAAACCAACACCTGATCGGAGTTTCAAACCCCGATACCGACCTACTACTGGTAATCAATACAACCGGGGAGGTCAGAATCAGAATCCAATCAGCCAAATCATCTGCAACAATTGTGGCCTAAAGGGTCATTTGCAGAAGGATTGTCAGAAACCCAGAATCATTTGTTATGGTTGTGGGAAGGAAGGACACATCAAGCCGGAGTGTCCAAACAAGGCGTCTTGGAGCGGACAGAGCTCTGGAGGACTAGGTGGAAACAACAACAACAACAACAACAACAACAACAACCGCAACAACAACAACAGCAACTGCAACAACAACAACAACAACAACAAGAGGGGAAAGCCTTATGGAAAGCTGAATTGCACATCTTTGGAACAAGCGGAAGAGTCGGATCAAACAGTCTTAGGTACGCTAAGCATTCTTACTCATCCTGGCAAAGTATTATTTGATACTGGAGCAACCACATCATTTCTTGCATTGGAGTTTGTGGAAAGATTCGGGCTTAGATGTTCTAAGTTAGAAACCCCTATAACTGTTCTATCCACGGGGGGGACGATCTTAGTAACCCACGTGAAAGAAGCACAAGTCCTAACCATATGTGACTGTGTGTATTTCGCGGACCTATTCATCATACCCATGAAGGACATATCAGTCATCCTAGGGATGGATTGGTTGACAGAAAATGGAGCGGTGATTAACTGTGGAGACAAAATAGTATCACTTCGCAACTCCATCGGAGGTCGAATAGTGTTCCAAGGAGATAAGTACAGTGAGTTGGAGATCGGATTGGAACTAAATAGCCTGAAGGAGGTGAGAATTGAAGATATTCCTGTAGTGAATGAGTTTAAGGATGTATTTCCTAAAGAACTACCGGGAATGCCACCCGATAGAGAGATAGAATTCACAATCGATCTGATTCCAGGCACAGCACCAATAGCACAACCACCATATAAGATGTGCCAAAGGAATTAGTGGAACTGAAAACTCAGATTGATGAGTTAGAACAAAAGGGATTCATTCAAGAAAGTGTATCACCATGGGGTACACCAGTTATTTTTGTGGATAAAAGAGATGGAGGAAAGAGAATGTGTGGAGATTACAGAAATTTGAACAATGTAACTATCAAGAACAAGTATCCTTTACCTAGAATCCAAGACCTTTTTGATCAAGTTCAAGGAGCGGGAGTCTTCTCGAAGATAGATTTAAGGTCAGGATACCATCAAATCAAGATCAAGAAGGAGGATGTACCAAAAACAGCGTTCGTATCAAGGTATGGACACCATGAATACTTGGTTGTACCATTTGGACTAACAAATGCACCAGCAATTTTCATGAATTTGATGAACAGGATATTCATGAAGTACTTGGACAAGTTTGTGATAGTGTTCATAGATGATATTCTAATCTATTCTAAAGATAAAGAAGAACATGCCAAGCATTTGAAGATAGTTCTGCAAACTTTGAGGGAACATCAGCTATATGCGAAGTTTAGCAAGTGCAAATTTTGGTTAGATAGTGTTGAATTTCTTGGACATGTCATAACCAAAGAAGGCATAGCGGTGAATCCAAGCAAGGTTCAGTCCGTATTGGAATGGAAATCACCTAAAAATGCTAAGGAGATACGAGGATTTCTTGGTATGGCAGGCTACCATCGGAGATTCATAGAGGGATTTTCGAAGATTGCAGGACCAATGACCAAGTTACTCAAGAAAAACACTCCATTTGTGTGGACTGATGAGTGTGAAGCCAGCTTCCAAACACTCAAAGATAAGTTAACCACAGCACCGGTGTTAGCAGTTCCTGAACCTGGAAAGGATTACACGGTGTATTGTGATGCTTCCAAGAATGGACTTGGATGTGTTCTTATGCAAGATCGGAAGGTAATAGCTTATGGATCAAGACAGTTGAAACCACATGAACACAACTACCCAGTACATGATCTAGAGTTAGCGGCGATTGTGTATGCTCGAAGAGTTGGAGACAATTTCTATATGGATCCAAGTGTGAGTTATACACCGATCACAAAAGTTTGAAATATTTCTTCACTCAGAAGGAATTAAACATGAGACAGAAGAGATGGTTAGAGTTGATTAAGGATTACGACCTTAAGATCAACTATACACCAGGCAAAGCTAATGTAGTAGCAGATGCCCTAAGTAGGAAGAGTACGGAGAATCAACCTACGGAATGGGAGATTCCAAAGGAACTTCGGAAAGAGTTAGAGGATGCTCAGATTTTGTTTATTCAAGGTGATGATAAGGGAAGTATAGCAACCATGAGGATTATGGATGAGATGTACGCAGACTTGAAATATGAGATTATCCGAAAGCAAGCGGATGATTTGTTCATACAAGAGGAAATCAAGAGGATTGGTGAAGGAAGACCATCGGAATTTCATCTAGGGGATTTTGATTCCTTATACTTCCAGAAAAGAATCTGTGTACCAGATGATCCAGAAGTGAAGTCAATCATATTAAAGGAAGCACATGAAACCCCTTATTCAATACATCCGGGAAGTACTAAGATGTATATGGATTTGAAGGAGATGTTCTGGTGGAACAACATGAAAAGAGAAATAGCACAATATGTCTCGGAATGTCATACATGTCAACGAGTGAAGGCGAGCATCGTAGTCCTGCGGGATTACTCAAACCACTAGAGATACCGGAATGGAAATGGGATGAAATCGGAATGGATTTTGTTACTGGTTTACCAATGACTAGTAAGAAGAAGGATATGATATGGGTAATAGTGGACAGACTTACCAAGAGTGCTCATTTCATAGCCGTAAACACTAAAGATACTGCAGAAAAGCTGGTGGATATATATGTGAAGGAGATTGTGAGTAAGCATGGAGTACCAAAGAAGATAGTTTCGCATAGAGGTTCAATTTTTACATCAGCATTCTGGAAACGACTACAAGAAGCTTTGGGATCCAAATTGGATTTCAGTACAGCATATCATCCACAAACCGGAGGACAAACCGAAAGAACCAATCAGATACTTGAGGACATGCTTAGAGCTTGTGCTCTGAACTTTGGAGGCTCATGGGAGGACCATTTACCTTTAGCGGAGTTCTCATATAACAACAGTTATCAGAGTAGCATCCAGATGACACCGTACGAAGCATTGTACGGAAGAAAGTGTCGATCACCAATTTGTTGGTTTGAAACCGGAGAAAACAAGGAGTTTACACCGGACTACATCAAGGAGAGACAAGAAGTCATCGAGGTGATCCGGGATAGACTCAAAATAGCTCCGAGTCGTCAGAAGAGTTACGCCGACTTAAAGAGAAGAGATTGGGAACCGAAAGTGGGAGACATGGTTTATTTAAAGGTTAGCCCAATGAAAGGACTTAAGAGGTTCGGAGTGAAAGGAAAGTTAAGTCCTCGATATATTGGACCATTTAAGATACTCAGTCAGAATCGAGGAACAGCTTTTGAGTTGGAGTTACTGGCACAATTAAGTCAAGTTCATAATGTGTTTCATGTTTCACAACTCAGGAAGTGTTTGAAGGCACCGGATGATCCCATCACATATGAAGAAATAGAATTGCAATCTGACCTAACTTATGTGGAAAGACCGGAAAAGATCTTAGAAGTACAGTGGAAGAAGTTAAGAAACAGAGCAATCAAATACTGCAAAGTTCAATGGCAACATCATCCTGAGCGAGAAGCAACTTGGGAGACGGAAGAAGAATTGAGGAAGTCGTACCCCGAGATGTTCAGGTACCAATCTTAACTTCGGGACGAAGTTTACATTAAGGAGAGGCTGTAATAACCCAGAACATAGGAACAACGAAGTGTAGATTTAGAAATGGGATATGCATTTCATCGCAAAACGGGGGAAATTTTCGCGCCTTATTGCAACTAAACCTAAGAGGGATCGAGGTTCTCTCTCATTTTGCACTTAGGGTTAGGCAATATGAGTTAGGGAAATTTCGACATGATCTCTTTTGTATCTTATTGATTTGGGGAATGATTTCATTTGACAAGTGTTAATACATTTAACAATAAGCATTAAACAATATAAATATGGAATTCACAATTCAAACACAACTTATGAAATCAAATGACTTTGAATTTCACATTGAATATTAAATACAATATTTAATTCAGAATATAAACATTACATAAAGCAAAAGCTCATAAACAAAAACTTGAGCTTTATTGATAATCAACACACACTCCATTGTCTTTACAATATTCTTGATACCAGAATTCATAAATAATAAACCGACATGAAAAACGAAAAGTACAAGGTTGTTCTACCCTAAAACCTAGACTAAATGCCTTGAAGAAGAACTTCTGGTCATATTCATCTTCAAAACACTGCAAAATAAAACACCAACACTAGACAAGGGTTATGTATTACACAGATATTCGGTTTGGACGGACACCAAGTGTCATGCACACTTGTGCTTGTCCAAAACCAAGGACAACACCGGGATAAGAAGGAAGCGGACCAAAGCGAGCATCCATCGGGGGCTCAAGTTTCAGCATATGAGAGCACACAGCCCATGTGTGTCGGGCAAGCCACAGCAAGGCCATGCATCAGCTTAGTCACAAAGCAAGCCATGCTTGTGTGTCATGGCAGGAACAAAAGTAGAGCTCATATAAAAGGGGCATAAACCCTAGCAGTAGTAACCAGTCGACCAGATGGGATTCACAGGATAAGGTAAGGTGAAGTTAACACATCATAGTTCATCCAGTTCTTGCACAAGGACAGAACCAACACACACAACCACTCCTCCACCAGAAATCATGGTGACCTGAGAAGATCACCTAAGACCTGGAGGTGAAGGGTTGTGATACAAACCACAAGTCTGTATCAACAAAACATTTCTTTCTAGGAGCTGGAACAAGGTATACCTAGTTCCTGGAAAAGATCCAATGGATCTAATCCATAAATCATGCATGACATGGTCATGGGTTGAGCAGATGCTCAAAAGGTTAGTCATCACTTGGTTTCACCAAGGATTACTGTCAGTCTAGAAGCCACTAAGATAGAAAACATCCAGATACAGATCTTGTGCACAGAAGCTAGAAATCATGCACAAATGCACACACTAGCAAGATCTCATGCACAGATAGCACCAGTAGATTTATTGCAAGGATTAGCAGCTAACCAAGACTACACAGAATATCCTAAGCAAGTAACCATCAGATTCAACCCATTTTTCCTCAAAAGCATCCACAGGGCATTCACCTTAGTGATTCCCAACTGTGGAGTTTGTTTTATTTTCACAAAGCCAACCAAATAGCCAAATAGAATGCAACCAGATGCAGTAGAAAACTACTGAGGTCACAAATCATCTCAGTATGCAAGCAAGGCCACACAGGCAATTTGAAATCATCACCACACAGGTTCAGTCAGAGATTCATATTCCAAAATGAGTTTGGAATTAATTTAGGCAACAGCTGAAGCACTGAATCATAACCAAACATGGTTCATCAAGTATAACTGACTGAAATTAAAACTTGGTAATAGCATGACTTGCACAGAAGGATTACTGAAGCAGATGCTTCAGTAATGCCTATCTGGCTACCAAAACTATTGAACAAGTAATAATATAAGAATCAGCATATCAATTCATTCCTAATTAATCCAACCAAGCCTGAATTTATAACAAATCCATGCAGTAATTATACAGTAGCACGCTGTGAGGCAACACAAGCATGTATCAAGGCATCATAGCTTCTGGATTAAATCCAGAAGGCTATGGGGAGCCACAGGCCACACATACAGGATCATAAGCATGCTTGAGTAGCAGTAATAGAAGCAACCCATCCATTTAGCAAAAGAAGCCACAAATAACCAAGCATATCTGATGATCCAAGAGATCAATTGGATCATGCACAGGCTACTGAGCACACCACCAGCAGCACAGGCCTAGTTATACACCTAGACAAGCATGGATAGCATGCCAGTAAGCACGAGCAGGCTCATAAGCATGAACAGCATGGCATAGTAAGATCCTAGCATGATAGGGGCAGTAGGAAAGCAACACATGGCATGCACAATAAGCAAAGCAACACTGGCCAGTACCCTTGAATGGTAAATTGGTCAGAGCTTGCAGAAAGGGGAAGCACATGCATGGTGTAGAGAAGGAGGAGGAAGCGAGAAGACCTTACCGCGAGGCAGAAGCTATGGCATGGCGAGGCAGTGCCCGCGCGGCCATAGCAGCTGCAAAGCCAGGGAAGTCGCCGGCGTTACGCCGACGAACACCACCAGCAGCACCACAGCATGGAGATGACGGCACAGGCGCTGCGAGCAGCACCCGCGCCAGGTCGGTCCGGAGGCGCACGCGTTGTCGGCGAGGACGAGAGCTCGTCGGAGATCCCCAATCGCCCAAGGCGATTCTCCACGAGATCCAGAGGGGAGGCGATTCGCCAGAAGAGGAAGCAATCGAGGAAACCACGCGGACAGATCAATAGATCGTCTCGCGGCGGTCCAGATCAGGTAGGTGGCGAGGTCAGGGAGGCACGGAGATAGCCGGAGCAGCGGCGGCGGCCATGGCGGCGACGCCATCGCCACGGGGTCGCGAGAGGTTAGGGTTAGGTCGAGCGAGTGAGTGAGCGAGCGAGGTGGGCCGCTTCGGCGCCACCGAACCGTTATGGGGCACGCCTTAGTGGGCTGTCCCATGGGCTTAGGTTAATGGGCTGGCCCAATAGGGGCCAGGGGGTATTTTAGTCTTTTCACAATTTAGAAAAAGGCCATAATTTCACCAATTTTTAGTAAATAAAATACAACTCTAAAAATCCATTAAAAATTGGATTAGTGAATGAAAAATAAATCTTAACCAGAATAAAATATGAAATAGAATTTAAGAAACAAATTCAAAATTATGAATTTAAAGAATTTAAAATAATTACTTGGAATTTCAAACTATTATTTCCTTGTATTTAAAAATCAAGGAAAATCTCAAATAAGTTCAAATACTTATTTTCAAACATTTCAAAATGAAATTCTATTATTCCAAGTCATTTCTATTTTGAAAAAGGTATTTTTCAAAGAAAAATACTTTATTCCTCTTTATTTCAAAAATATAGAGGCAACTCTATTATTTCAAATTATTTTGGAATGAATAATGAATCACCAAGATAAAGTAGATTTGCTTTGAATCATTTTACTTTCTGAGAATTAAAGTGGTATACACATTAAAGCAATTGCAAATTACTGCCAAAGGCATAAAGCTTAACTCAACCCTAAATTGTAATAACTCATTGGGGTAAAGGGATACAACATAAAATAATACATTCATGATTGCATTATTTGGATTTTATAACATTGTCCTTACCGGACAATGATGCTTCTTACAGAACCCGAGGTCCAGGTTCCATCAACTGCATTGAACTGCACTATCTCGCAGTCCACAGGCAAGTTCACCCGTGCTCATGTCAACTTGAGTATTTTCTACTACTTTAATGCAAAGCTATATACTTATCATTCCTGCATCGCAAATGAAATGTTACTTTCCAACTATGAATATGACTATGTGGCTGGCAATGGAACCATGGTATGTGTTGATATGGTGGAGGTTCCATTGCAATGGGTTATATCACCCTAGGATTAAATTACCAATGCCGTCCAGTGATTCTAGCGCCGTACAAATCGCGTTGACCATGAGATCTATAATGGCTCTGGGGAAGCCAGTCGTATCTTTTCCCTTCTGCACGCCAACGGATTGGTAGAGCCGGCGGGGTGTTGGAGGCACTGCCGTAGGTTGGGATAGCCTTTTAAATCCCCATCCATTAGTGATGATGGCTCTACGATCTATGAAGGATTGTCCGGAGTACACCATGAGTAAAGCCGTATTATCGGGGAAGTTTACTGGAGGTGTACGGTTGGACAAAAGGGTGGGTTTGCGATCGCGGAGAAGGCGGTGTGGGCTTGGATCTTTATACCTGGCCTCACACCAAAGGAAGTGTGAACGGGGGCAAGTCCTGCGGATGGCAAAAAGGGTGAGATCTCTTGTGGGAAAAGTAACGCACCTCTGCGAGTGTATCAAATTGTGGCTGTCACTCCTTGTTCCGGAAGGGAATCTGACAGAACGCGAGGAAAGGAACTCCACGAAGTTCTAGTCAACCTGTGAAGACTGACGGGCATAGTTTTCATAATAAAAGCAACCTTTTGAAGAAATGATTTCAAAACATGCATTGACCTGCGATTTCCTGATCAATGGTCGTAGCTAGTGCATCAAACACCTTTTTATTCTTTTAGAACTTGCTGAGTACCCCTGTACTCACTTTCTTTCGACACCCTTGCTAGACTGTGATCCGGAAGTGGAGGCCATCAACGATGGAGCACCAGAAGGAAGTTACGAGCTGGTCTACGAAGAACCTGATCTTACCGGCGGAGTGGAAGGCGTAGACTATGGGATAGTCTACGGACCAGATGACACGGAGGTGGAGGAGTAGTGACATACCTTAGCATCATAGAGCCGAGCAACGTAGAACTTACCTAAATAAGTTGTTGAGCTCTCTTTATATTTGTTATGAGTTGTAATCGTACTTAAGTAGTATCTTAGGGTGTTCTCATAGGACCTGTGAGAATACCAACTTGTTAAGACAATGTTTGTAATAAAGTATGGAGTGTTATGACCTGCAATGTTTCTGTTGTACCACTCCGAGGGATATGGCAAATTGTGAAGAAGTCCCTTCGCAAAGATCATATCAACGACTTGTATACTACAACATGCAGTGGTATGCTGGGTCACCGCAGCCACCTTGGTGGTTCTTGGGGTGGCCGGCCCCCTCCCCTTGGCCCCTCATTATATAGGTGGAAGCCCCAAGTGTTGGACTACAAGTCTCCGAATAAGACCCGAACCCAAAACTTTCCATGTGATAGGGAAACCTACCCAAGGTGGGAATCCCACTTGGGGTGGGATTCCCCCCTTCCATGTGGGGGGGGGGGGGGTGGCCGGCCCCCATAGGGGGAGTCCACTTGGGACTCCTCCCCCTCTAGGGTTGGCCGGCCATGGAGGTGGAGTCCCTCCGGGACTCCGCCTTCCTTGGTGGTTTCTTCCGGACTTTTCTAGAACCTTCCATAGAACCTTCCGGATCATTTTAAATCTCATAAAATGACTTCCTATATATGAATCTTATTCTCCGGACCATTCCGGGACTCCTCGTGATGTACGGGATCTCATCCGGGACTCCGAACAAATATTCGAACTCCATTCCATATTCAAGTTCTACCATTTCAACATCCAACTTTAAGTGTGTCACCCTACGGTTCGTGAACTATGCAGACATGGTTGAGTACTCTCTCCGACCAATAACCAATAGCGGGATCTGGAGATCCATAATGGCTCCCACATATTCAACGATGACTTTAGTGATCGAATGAACCATTCACATACGATACCAATTCCCTTTGTCACGCGATATTTTACTTGTCCGAGGTTTGATCATCGGTATCACTCTATACTTTGTTCAACCTCGTCTCCTGACAAGTACTCTTTACTCGTACCGTGGTATGTGGTCTCTTATGAACTTATTCATATGCTTGCAAGACATTAGACGACATTCCACCGAGAGGGCCCAGAGTATATCTATCCGTCATCGGGATGGACAAATCCCACTGTTGATCCATATGCCTCAACTCATACTTTCCGGATACTTAATCCCACCTTTATAACCACCCATTTATGTAGTGGCATTTGGTGTAATCAAAGTACCTTTCCGGTATAAGTGATTTACATGATCTCATGGTCATAAGGACTAGGTAACTATGTATCGAAAGCTTATAGCAAATAACTTAATGACATGATCTTATGCTACGCTTAATTGGGTGTGTCCATTACATCATTCATACAATGATATAACCTTGTTATTAATAACATCCAATGTTCATGATTATGAAACTAATCATCCATTAATCAACAAGCTAGTTAAGAGGCATACTAGGGACTCTTTGTTGTTTACATATCACACACGTACTAATGTTTCGGTTAATACAATTATAGCATGGTATATAAACATTTATCATAAACATAAAGATATATAATAATAACCACTTTATTATTGCCTCTAGGGCATATCTCCTTCAGATGCCCAAGGCATCCCCTCTTCATCAACAAAAAGCACCAGGTCATTTTTCAACACGCTATATTTTTATTCCTTCATGTGATATGTGTTATCCTTGGAGCGTCTTTACTTTTTGATGTGTGTTTACTTTCGATAAAGTTGGATCCCATCATTCATGTTTATTTTGGATTGAGACATGCTCCACCGCTTTGCATATTTACTTTGGAGTGAGACACGCTCCGCTATTTTGCATGTTTATTTTGGAACAAGACACGCTCCACTATTATGCATTTTGCGTTGGAGAGAGACACGCTCCACTTTTATATTTATTTGAGTTTCAATAGCTCTCTGAAAATTTACTTGTTTTTCATATATTAGAGTTGTTTGGTTTCATTTGGTTGGCGTTGGAAGCATGAAAAAAAGTTTCATGAGTATGTGATGCAAATGGAAGCATTTTTAGACTGTGGCATCATTATTTTTGCATATCTTGCTAGATGTTATTCTCATGATGAGCTTATTAATTATATTTTCATTATGATTAGTCTCAAACACTGAGAGTGTTTAGTGTGCCATTGAAGGTTTCATGCATTATTTTTAGCATACAATAGAAAAGCATAATATTGTGGTATATATGCTCCTGCGAATGTTTTTATTTGGGTCGACTTGGCACATGTTTTGCAACATGTTATGACTACATTCCAGTCAATTCTTGCATCTATGATCATTTAGTTTGCAACATGTGTATCACTTTATGCTTTGATTAATATATTTTGTCGATGTGCATGATTATGACCATTATGCTCTCTTAGTTGGTCGCACCCGGTCTTTTTCTAGCCTCCATTTATGTGAGTATTTTATTCATGCATCCAACCACCAAAAACCAAATATGCCAAAGTTTCCATCATATCTACCTATATGTGTGGTATTTCATTGCCATTCCATAGTAGTTTACTCATGTGCTACCTTTAAATTTCAAAGTATTATATTTTTGTTGTTCATGGGAAAGTAGTCAAAAATGACTATTGTGCCTAGCGTGTGTTACTTGTGTAATCGTAGCTTTTTTAAGTTGCTTGTTGTGTGATAACCATTGAAATACTGGGGACACCTCAGCGTGCTTTGTCGCTGAATATCATGTGGGTTGCTATGCATGTTCATCTTGTCTAAAATGAAGGAGATTATCCATGCAAAATAGTTTGAGTATACATTTTTGTTAGAGAAGAACATTGGGCCGCTAACCGAAGCCATGTATCATGGTGGAAGTTTCAGTTGGACAAATCCTCAATCTCTTATGAGAAAGCTTCTAGCAATAAAAAAAATTAAGAGGAGTCCATTTATCTGTTATTCGTGTCGTCCCGATATGGATGTCCCAAGTTGAAGATGCTTTAAAAATGAGAAATCAAAAGCAATGCATCTCCTAGGACCTTTGTACATGAGGCACGGGGGTACCCATTTGTGATACTCGGTTAAAACAACTTGTATGTGATGAGAGCTAATGGTGATTCGAGGTGAGTAGGACGAGGTGTGAGCGCTAGTAGCAATTATGCATGAGGCTTGCGATTTAGAAGTAGCACTTTTGCACAACCCATATGCTTTGTACTTACCGTTGACATCATCCACCTCTCAAAAGTGCATTTTATACTCTTTTTGTTTCAATAAAAAGCTCTAGCACATGAGTGATCTTACTTGCCTCAAAAAGAGAGACCTTCTTTTACTTTTATGTTGAGTCTCCACTTTCTAGTTTATGCACCACTTATGAGAGCATAGTTATCATTCTTAGTTTTATGTGCATGGTCCCAAGATTTTATTGATTGATTCATAATTTATGGTATTGCTTGTTCAAACTTTTTTGTTTCTAGTCATCCTTATAATCTTTTAAAGGTGTCCAAGCATTTATGTTTTGCTTCCACTTAAGGGACAAGCTGAGTACCACTTTATTATATATCTATGCTATGCTTTTGACAATCACTTTGCTTTCCATGCATGTTATACATTTTCTTTTGTTTGATTACTATTTATGTTTTAGCATGGTTATTAAGTTTCATTGTTTGATTATATCTATCATGCTTATGTTAGGATTCTATGATTCCAGCTATATGTTTGCTTTTACACTTAGATTGATCAAAGTAGTGTGACAGCATGTCACCTCAAAAATTATCTGTTTGTTATCACTTACCTACCCGAGGACGAGCAGGAGTTAATCTCGAGGATGTTGATATGTCCCAAACGTATCTATAATTTTTGATGCTCCATGCTTGCTTTGTTACAATTCGTATATGTTTTATGTGCACTTTTCCACACTTTCTAGCATTTTCTGGGACTAACCTATTAACGCAGTGCCAGTTCCTGTTTTCTGCTGTTTTTGTGTTTCAGAAAAGTTGTACATGAAAGTTTCTCAGAATTGGACGAAACAAAAGCCCAGAGTCTTATTTTTCCGTGACGAAGACGAAGCCAGAAGAACAGGCGCAGGAGAGCTGCCATGTGGCAGTACATAGGGCAGGCGCGGCCCCACCCTTGGCCGCGCCTGGCCCATGTATTTGCGCCTCGTCGCCTTGTTTGCTCCGCCCTTCCGCCTGTTTATTCCTCGTATCGGGAAAACCCCAGGGACGAGAGCCTCCATCCACGAAAAGTTCCGACGCCGCCGTCAACCGAAACCCTAGTTCGGGAGGGTTATGCAGTCCATCCCGGCACCCTGCCGAAGAGGGAAATCACCGCCGGAGGCCTCTACATCGCCATGTCTTCATCCGAGGTGATGCGTGAGTAGTCCTCCACGGGACCATGGGTCCATAGCAGTAGCTAGATGGCTTTCCTCTCCTTGTTGTGCTTCATGTATAGATCTTGTGAGCTGCCTAACATGATCAAGATCATCTATTTGTAATTGCTACATGTTGGTTTGATGTGAATCCGATTTATAGAGAGATTGCTTTGGTTGAGATTATGTATTATGTTATTATGATCTTGCATGTTCTCCGTTTTAGTAGATGCTATGGCCAAGTAGATGCTAGCGACTCCAAGAGGGAGTATTTATGCTCGATAGTGGGTTCATGCCTCTATTTAACCACGGGAAGTGACCTTGTTCTCTACGGTTGTAGATGTGTTGTTGCTACTAGGGAGAAAACAACGGTGTTCTATTCAAGGGTAGTTTCATCTTTTATTAAAGCGATAGTCCGTTGCTTTTAACTTAATATTGGAGGGTGTCGCGGATGCAATCCTGAAGGTAGATTATTAGTCATAGATGCAGTTGGATTACGGTATATGTATATTGTTGTAATGCTCGCATATTTTCATAGCATGTATTCTGCACCAACCATTAGCGTAGAATCTCTGTTTGTCAATTGACCATTGTAATTTGTTTACGCAGCATATTTATTTTATTGGGAAGGCGCCTCTAGTGAACTGTGGACCCCAGTCCTTCTTCTTTTAATTGCAATCTTCTACAATATTTTTCTGTTATGTTTTCTGCAAACAATTTTTTCCACACGGTTCGTTTAATCCTTTGTTTTCAGCAAAACCAGTGAGCTTGACAACCTCGCTGAAAGTTGGGGACAAAGTAGTTGGTTGCCTGTGTGCAGGTCTCCACGTTGCTGCTGACGCCGGCAGTGCGCCCTGCCACGAGTTGGTTCGCAACACCCCGGGAGAGAACGTTTTTCTCCTACTGGTCGATAAACCTTGGTTTCTTACTGAGGGAAAACTTCCTGCTGTGCTCATCATACCTTCCTCTTGGGGTTCCACTCAACGTTGCGCATAAATTCTCCTTCATCAACTCCGCGTTCAACACAAGTCATCACTATCATCACCAGTTGGAACCACACTCTTAAGAGTGAACCCAAGGTGAAACAAGTTACCATGGTAACCAAACAATCTGCCACATGGTATCTTGGAAGGATTCCTACAGTTCACCTTCACTCTGACTTCCTGGGCATTATTTCTGAACACACTAAGCCAGACAGAAACAACTTGGTTTAGATTGTTCCATTCACACCACTTAGTTTGCAGACCAGTGACTTTTATCCAAGATTCTTCGAGGACTTCTACAGGCTCAACATCATCATTTCAAGCTTCTACCTTGACCCAGATACCTGCAACTAAACCTAAGAGGGATCGAGGTTCTCTCTCATTTTGCACTTAGGGTTAGGCAATATGAGTTAGGGAAATTTCGACATGATCTCTTTTGTATCTTATTGATTTGGGGAATGATTTCATTTGACAAGTGTTAATACATTTAACAATAAGCATTAAACAATATAAATATGGAATTCACAATTCAAACACAACTTATGAAATCAAATGACTTTGAATTTCACATTGAATATTAAATACAATATTTAATTCAGAATATAAACATTACATAAAGCAAAAGCTCATAAACAAAAACTTGAGCTTTATTGATAATCAACACAGAATACATTGTCTTTACAATATTCTTGATACAAGAATTGATAAATAATAAACAGAAATGAAAAAGGAAAATTACAAGGTTGTTCTAAACTAAAACCTAGACTAAATGCCTTGAAGAATATCTTCTGGTCATATTCATCTTCAAAACCTGCAAAATAAAACACCAACACTAGACAAGGGTTATGTATTACACAGATATTCAGTTTGGACAGACACCAAGTGTCATGCACACTTGTGCTTGTCCAAAACCAAGGACAACACCAGGATAAGAAGGAGCAGACCAAAACTGAGCATCCATCAGGGGCTCAAGTTTCAGCATATGAGAGCACACAGCCCATGTGTGCTGGGCAAGCCACAGCAAGGCCATGCATCAGCTTAGTCACAAAGCAAGCCATGCTTGTGTGTCATGGCAGGAACAAAAGTAGAGCTCATATAAAAGGGGCATAAACCCTAGCAGTAGTAACCAGTCGACCAGATGGGATTCACAGGATAAGGTAAGGTGAAGTTAACACATCATAGTTCATCCAGTTCTTGCACAAGGACAGAACCAACACACACAACCACTCCTCCACCAGAAATCATGGTGACCTGAGAAGATCACCTAAGACCTGGAGGTGAAGGGTTGTGATACAAACCACAAGTCTGCATCAACAAAACATTTCTTTCTAGGAGCTGGAACAAGGTATACCTAGTTCCTGGAAAAGATCCAATGGATCTAATCCATAAATCATGCATGACATGGTCATGGGTTGAGCAGATGCTCAAAAGGTTAGTCATCACTTGGTTTCACCAAGGATTACTGTCAGTCTAGAAGCCACTAAGATAGAAAACATCCAGATACAGATCTTGTGCACAGAAGCTAGAAATCATGCACAAATGCACACACTAGCAAGATCTCATGCACAGATAGCACCAATAGATTTATTGCAAGGATTAGCAGCTAACCAAGACTACACAGAATATCCTAAGCAAGTAACCATCAGATTCAACCCATTTTTCCTCAAAAGCATCCACAGGGCATTCACCTTAGTGATTCCCAACTGTGGAGTTTGTTTTATTTTCACAAAGCCAACCAAATAGCCAAATAGAATGCAACCAGATGCAGTAGAAAACTACTGAGGTCACAAATCATCTCGGTATGCAAGCAAGGCCACACGGGCAATTTGAAATCATCACCACACAGGTTCGATCAGAGATTCATATTCCAAAATGAGTTTGGAATTAATTTAGGCAACAGTGAAACCTTTGAATCATAACCAAACATGGTTCATCAAGTATAACTGACTGAAATTAAAACTTGGTAATAGCATGACTTGCACAGAAGGATTACTGAAGCAGATGCTTCAGTAATGCCTATCTGGCTACCAAAACTTTTGAACAAGTAATAATATAAGAATCAGCATATCAATTCATTCCTAATTAATCCAACCAAGCCTGAATTTATAACAAATCCATGCAGTAATTATACAGTAGCACGCTGTGAGGCAACACAAGCATGTATCAAGGCATCATAGCTTCTGGATTAAATCCAGAAGGCTATGGGGAGCCACAGGCCACACATACAGGATCATAAGCATGCTTGAGTAGCAGTAATAGAAGCAACCCATCCATTTAGCAAAAGAAGCCACAAATAACCAAGCATATCTGATGATCCAAGAGATCAATTGGATCATGCACGAAGCATCGAGCACACCACCAGCAGCACAGGCCTAGTTATACACCTAGACAAGCATGGATAGCATGCCAGTATGCACGTCATAAGCATGAACAGCATGGCATAGTAAGATCCTAGCATGATAGGGGCAGTAGGAAAGCAACACATGGCATGCACAATAAGCAAAGCAACACCGGCGCACCCTTGAATGGTAAATTGGTCAGAGCTTGCAGAAAGGGGAAGCACATGCATGGTGTAGAGAAGGAGGAGGAGCAGAAGACCTTACCCGCGCCTGGAGGCAGAAGCTATGGCATGGCGAGGCAGTGCCCGCGCGGCCATAGCAGCTGCAAAGCCAGGGAAGTCGCCGGCGTTACGCCGACGAACACCACCAGCAGCACCACAGCATGGAGATGACGGCACAGGCGCTGCGAGCAGCACCCGCGCCAGGTCGGTCTCGGAGGCGCACGCGTCGTCGGCGAGGACGAGAGCTCGTCGGAGATCCCCAATCGCCCAAGGCGATTCTCCACGAGATCCAGAGGGGAGGCGATTCGCCAGAAGAGGAAGCAATCGAGGAAACCACGCGGACAGATCAATAGATCGTCTCGCGGCGGTCCAGATCAGGTAGGTGGCGAGGTCAGGGAGGCACGGAGATAGCCGGAGCAGCGGCGGCGGCCATGGCGGCGACGCCATCGCCACGGGGTCGCGAGAGGTTAGGGTTAGGTCGAGCGAGTGAGTGAGCGAGCAAGGTGGGCCGCTTCGGCGCCACCGAACCGTTATGGGGCATGCCTTAGTGGGCTGTCCCATGGGCTTAGGTTAATGGGCTGGCCCAATAGGGGCCAGGGGGTATTTTAGTCTTTTCACAATTTAGAAAAAGGCCATAATTTCACCAATTTTTAGTAAATAAAATACAACTCTAAAAATCCATTAAAAATTGGATTAGTGAATGAAAAATAAATCTTAACCAGAATAAAATATGAAATAGAATTTAAGAAACAAATTCAAAATTATGAATTTAAAGAATTTAAAATAATTACTTGGAATTTCAAACTATTATTTCCTTGTATTTAAAAATCAAGGAAAATCTCAAATAAGTTCAAATACTTATTTTCAAACATTTCAAAATGAAATTCTATTATTCCAAGTCATTTCTATTTTGAAAAAGGTATTTTTCAAAGAAAAATACTTTATTCCTCTTTATTTCAAAAATATAGAGGCAACTCTATTATTTCAAATTATTTTGGAATAAATAATGAATCACCAAGATAAAGTAGATTTGCTTTGAATCATTTTACTTTTACGAGAATTAAAGTGGTATACACATTAAAGCAATTGCAAATTACTGCCAAAGGCATAAAGCTTAACTCAACCCTAAATTGTAATAACTCATTGGGGTAAAGGGATACAACATAAAATAATACATTCATGATTGCATTATTTGGATTTTATAACATTGTCCTTACCGGACAATGATGCTTCTTACAGAACCCGAGGTCCAGGTTCCATCAACTGCATTGAACTGCACTATCTCGCAGTCCACAGGCAAGTTCACCCTTGCTCATGTCAACTTGAGTATTTTCTACTACTTTAATGCAAAGCTATATACTTATCATTCCTGCATCGCAAATGAAATGTTACTTTCCAACTATGAATATGACTATGTGGCTGGCAATGGAACCATGGTATGTGTTGATATGGTGGAGGTTCCATTGCAATGGGTTATATCACCCTAGGATTAAATTACCAATGCCGTCCAGTGATTCTAGCGCCGTACAAATCGCGTTGACCATGAGATCTATAATGGCTCGGGGAAGCCGATCGTATCTTTTCCCTTCGCACGCCAATGGATTGGTAGAGCCGGCGGGGTGTTGGAGGCACCGCCGTAGGTTGGGATAGCCTTTTAAATCCCCATCCATTAGTGATGATGGCTCTACGATCTATGAAGGATTGTCCGAGTACACCATGAGTAAAGCCGTATTATCGGGGAAGTCTCGGAGGTGTACGGTTGGACAAAAGGGTGGGTTTGCAGTCGCGGAGAAGGCGGTGTGGGCTTGGATCTTTATACCTGGCCTCACACCAAAGGAAGTGTGAACGGGGGCAAGTCCCTGCGGATGGCAAAAAGGGTGAGATCTCTTGTGGGAAAAGTAACGCACCTCTGCAGAGTGTATCAAATTGTGGCTGTCACTCCTTGTTCCGGGAAGGGAATCAACAGCGAGAAAGGAAATACACGAATTTATAGTCAACCTGTGAAGACTGATGGGCATAGTTTTCATAATAAAAGCAACCTTTTGAAGAAATGATTTCAAAACATGCATTGACCTGCGATTTCCTGATCAATGGTCGTAGCTAGTGCATCAAACACCTTTTTATTCTTTTAGAACTTGCTGAGTACCCCTGTACTCACTTTCTTTCGACACCCTTGCTAGACTGTGATCCGGAAGTGGAGGCCATCAACGATGGAGCACCAGAAGGAAGTTACGAGCTGGTCTACGAAGAACCTGATCTTACCGGCGGAGTGGAAGGCGTAGACTATGGGATAGTCTACGGACCAGATGACACGGAGGTGGAGGAGTAGTGACATACCTTAGCATCATAGAGCCGAGCAACGTAGAACTTACCTAAATAAGTTGTTGAGCTCTCTTTATATTTGTTATGAGTTGTAATCGTACTTAAGTAGTATCTTAGGGTGTTCTCATAGGACCTGTGAGAATACCAACTTGTTAAGACAATGTTTGTAATAAAGTATGGAGTGTTATGACCTGCAATGTTTCTGTTGTACCACTCTGAGGGATATGGCAAATTGTGAAGAAGTCCCTTCGCAAAGATCATATCAACGACTTGTATACTACAACATGCAGTGGTATGCTGGGTCACCGCAGCTGGTATCAGAGCAAATGTTGCGACCTTAGGTTGGAAAAACCTAGTATAGGGAAGAAACCTGTAGGAGTCTAGTAGAAATAGTAAAGGATTCTCTAGAAATATGGTGATTATTCACTTGAGAATAGTAAAACCATATATTTTAGTGCGATAATTCTTTATTATAGCTATTATAATGCATTATCACTACTAATATTCTGCTTTTGTATACAGCCGTAATGACGAACACTTTTCCTAAGAGGACTTTGAGGAAGGTTGAGGGATGGCTTGGTGATTATGATGGACCAATAACAACTCTCCTGTGTGGGATGCTGAAGGAACTTCATTGTGATCCACGGATACCTGTTATCAAGTATACCTACTATGATGGGGAAATCCTAGCCAAGTGCAGAGTATCGGTCCAACTACCGGAAAAACTGCTGATGAGTCGTATAATGCCATACGGAGAAGCCAAAACTATCACCACAGCCTACCACATGGGTCTATTCAAGGCAATCCTTGAGATAAGGCAGCACAAGTCAGTAGAACTGCTATATTCAGAGTTTTCTCATATACCTCATGCCGAGGAAGATGAGGATCCCACTCTGAATCATTTGGTGTTAGCACACAGAAGTCCTGAAGCTGCAGCACAGCACATGGATAGCTGTAAGTCTTTATTGACCACGATGTACCTTTTACACATGAAGATGAGAGGTGAGATTGACCACATGCTAGCTGAGTTCACGGACCCTGATAAAGTCCAAACTCGGATGCGTGATTTGAGGGCACAACCACAACATACTACACCTTTCTTTAGCCTAGACAGCTATGTAGATTTGAGTGACCAGTTATCCCATAAAGATCCACTTACACCCAACTTTGTTCCACATTATCCACATGTGTCAGCATCATATGAGTCTGGATATGGGAGAGATGATTCCAGGAACCTAAACTGCTCGGAGTCACCAATCGAGAATTCGACTGGTTGGCGTTTCGGGGAACCATTTGGAGATGAAGGAGAACCCATCACTTGTGAGTCAGAGGATGAAGGAGGCGCGGTTAACCAGAATATTAACCAAAGCTTTGGGCAGGAAGAGAAAGACACCAACTCCATTTCTTTAGATTTGGAGATGGGGTTACACAAAACATCCCAGTACGTCGTAGGTGAGAGTTCTGGAACCAAGAAAAAGAAGAAGAAGAAGAAGATGAGGGGTCAAGTGAATAGGAATCCTCCATGGATGATAGGAGAAGATGAGCTGTATTCCACTGGGGATATGTATGAGTCTTTATCTAGTTACTTTGGCATGACAGATCACTGTCTCGGCACTTCGTCCGATTCAGACTACATACCTACGGGAAGAACCTTCATTCCGGACGGTGTTCGGAGGACAAACCGCTGTACCGGATGGACCCCAGGGATGTACGCGGAGGCGAGCTATGATGACGAGGAGTAGAGCTCCGAGGAAGAATAAAGTAATCTAGGTGGTATTGTAATAGAGCGTATTTTAAATTCCTGTTGGCTTGGGCTTTGAGCCAAATAAGTGGTTTATATGTACCACATGTAATATAAGTTTGTGAGTGTGTTATGTATTATACAAAGTATATGCATAATAAATGTTTGTTTTGTATTTGCTTCTTGATTTCATTGTGTGACTAGTTCTGGGCATTGAGTTGAGCTCAGAAAGCATTTGCATGGTGTAATTATGAGTAATCGCTCTTTGTTACAGGACTAGGGGGAAATGGCGTTAGTAGAAACTGAAGAGGCTCGCAGAGAGCGGGAAGCAAGAGAGAAAGAGGAGGCAGATGCAGCAGCTAGAGCAGAGAACGCACCACCACCACCACACCCAATGATGCACCTAGACTTCCAACAGTATATGAGGTCAATGGAGGAAGATAGGAGGCGTTACCAGGAAAGCCAGAGCAAGAACATGCAAGATTTCTTTACCCACGTCATCAATGATAGGGGTAATGAAGGCAAGGGAGTAACACTATCGGACTTCCAAAACGCAAGACCACTACCATTCACATCAGCTCCAGAACCAATGGACGCTGAAGATTGGCTTATGGACATGGAACGGAAGCTGAAGACCGTTGGTTGCAACGATGAGGAGAAGATCAGATATACCACTTATCTGTTGTCAGGACCAGCAGCGTCATGGTGGGAGAACCTTGTAGCAGTACACCCTCCAGATAAGGTATTCACCTGGGAGGAGTTCAAGAAGAAGTTTCGGGATGCTCATGTTCCGGACAGCATGGTGGAGCTGAAGAAGAGGGAGTTTGAAGAACTAAGACAGAATACTGCACCCATCATGCAGTATGTTCGGGATTTCAACAGGTTATCCAGGTATGCACCTGAGGATGTAGATACAGAGGAGAAGCGGAAGAAGCGGTTCATGAAAGGCATGAATCCATACATGAAGATGCAACTGAGGTTGGCACGGACTGCTGAATTCCAGGAACTGATTGACTCGGCAATCACTTTCGAGGATGATTATAGGCAAGTCCAGGAGGACAGAAGGAAGAGGGCTCGTATAGAGCCAAGGAAGTACCCAATCAGTAAACCAACACCTGATCGGAGTTTCAAACCCCGATACCGACCTACTACGGTAATCAATACAACCGGGAGGTCGAATCGAGAATCCAATCAGCCAAATCATCTGCAACAATTGTGGCCTAAAGGGTCATTTGCGGAAAGGATTGTCAGAAACCCAGAATCATTTGTTATGGTTGTGGGAAGGAAGGACACATCAAGCCGGAGTGTCCAAACAAGGCGTCTTGGAGCGGACAGAGCTCTGGAGGACGAGGTGGAAACAACAACAACAACAACAACCGCAACAACAACAACAACAGCAACCGCAACAACAACAACAACAACAACAAGAGGGGAAAGCCTTATGGAAAGCTGAATTGCACATCTTTGGAACAAGCGGAAGAGTCGGATCAAACAGTCTTAGGTACGCTAAGCATTCTTACTCATCCTGGCAAAGTATTATTTAATACTGGAGCAACCACATCATTTCTTGCATTGGAGTTTGTGGAAAGATTCGGGCTTAGATGTTCTAAGTTAGAAACCCCTATAACTGTTCTATCCGCGGGGGGAACGATCTTAGTAACCCACGTGAAAGAAGCACAAGTCCTAACCATATGTGACTGTGTGTATTTCGCGGACCTATTCATCATACCCATGAAGGACATATCAGTCATCCTAGGGATGGATTGGTTGACAGAAAATGGAGCGGTGATTAACTGTGGAGACAAAACAGTATCACTTCGCAACTCCATCGGAGGTCGAATAGTGTTCCAAGGAGATAAGTACAGTGAGTTGGAGATCGGATTGGAACTAAATAGCCTGAAGGAGGTGAGAATTGAAGATATTCCTGTAGTGAATGAGTTTAAGGATGTATTTCCTAAAGAACTACCGGGAATGCCACCCGATAGAGAGATAGAATTCACAATCGATCTGATTCCAGGCACAGCACCAATAACACAACCACCATATAAGATGGGGCCAAAGGAATTAGTGGAACTGAAAACTCAGATTGATGAGTTAGAACAAAAGGGATTCATTCAAGAAAGTGTATCACCATGGGGTACACCAGTTATTTTTGTGGATAAAAGAGATGGAGGAAAGAGAATGTGTGGAGATTACAGAAATTTGAACAATGTAACTATCAAGAACAAGTATCATTTACCTAGAATCCAAGACCTTTTTGATCAAGTTCAAGGAGCGGGAGTCTTCTCGAAGATAGATTTAAGGTCAGGATACCATCAAATCAAGATCAAGAAGGAGGATGTACCAAAAACAGCGTTCGTATCAAGGTATGGACACCATGAATACTTGGTTGTACCATTTGGACTAACAAATGCACCAGCAATTTTCATGAATTTGATGAACAAGATATTCATGAAGTACTTGGACAAGTTTGTGATAGTGTTCATAGATGATATTCTAATCTATTCTAAAGATAAAGAAGAACATGCCAAGCATTTGAAGATAGTTCTGCAAACTTTGAGGGAACATCAGCTATATGCGAAGTTTAGCAAGTGCAAATTTTGGTTAGATAGTGTTGAATTTCTTGGACATGTCATAACCAAAGAAGGCATAGCGGTGAATCCAAGCAAGGTTCAGTCCGTATTGGAATGGAAATCACCTAAAAATGCTAAGGAGATACGAGGATTTCTTGGTATGGCAGGCTACTATCGGAGATTCATAGAGGGATTTTCGAAGATTGCAGGACCAATGACCAAGTTACTCAAGAAAAACACTCCATTTGTGTGGACTGATGAGTGTGAAGCCAGCTTCCAAACACTCAAAGGTAAGTTAACCACAGCACCGGTGTTAGCAGTTCCTGAACCTGGAAAGGATTACACGGTGTATTGTGATGCTTCCAAGAATGGACTTGGATGTGTTCTTATGCAAGATCGGAAGGTAATAGCTTATGGATCAAGACAGTTGAAACCACATGAACACAACTACCCAGTACATGATCTAGAGTTAGCGGCAGTTGTGTATGCTCTGAAGAGTTGGAGACAATTTCTATATGGATCCAAGTGTGAGTTATACACCGATCACAAAAGTTTGAAATATTTCTTCACTCAGAAGGAATTAAACATGAGACAGAAGAGATGGTTAGAGTTAATTAAGGATTACGACCTTAAGATCAACTATACACCAGGCAAAGCTAATGTAGTAGCAGATGCCCTAAGTAGGAAGAGTACGGAGAATCAACCTACGGAATGGGAGATTCCAAAGGAACTTCGGAAAGAGTTAGAGGATGCTCAGATTTTGTTTATTCAAGGTGATGATAAGGGAAGTATAGCAACCATGAGGATTATGGATGAGATGTACGCAGACTTGAAATATGAGATTATCCGAAAGCAAGCGGATGATTTGTTCATACAAGAGGAAATCAAGAGGATTGGTGAAGGAAGACCATCGGAATTTCATCTAGGGGATTTTGATTCCTTATACTTCCAGAAAAGAATCTGTGTACCAGATGATCCAGAAGTGAAGTCAATCATATTAAAGGAAGCACTTGAAACCCCTTATTCAATACATCCGGGAAGTACTAAGATGTATATGGATTTGAAGGAGATGTTCTGGTGGAACAACATGAAAAGAGAAATAGCACAATATGTCTCGGAATGTCATACATGTCAACGAGTGAAGGCAGAGCATCAGAGTCCTGCGGGATTACTCAAACCACTAGAGATACCGGAATGGAAATGGGATGAAATCGGAATGGATTTTGTTACTGGTTTACCAATGACTAGTAAGAAGAAGGATATGATATGGGTAATAGTGGACAGACTTACCAAGAGTGCTCATTTCATAACCGTAAACACTAAAGATACTGCAGAAAAGCTGGTGGATATATATGTGAAGGAGATTGTGAGTAAGCATGGAGTACCAAAGAAGATAGTTTCAGATAGAGGTTCAATTTTTACATCAGCATTCTGGAAACGACTACAAGAAGCTTTGGGATCCAAATTGGATTTCAGTACAGCATATCATCCACAAACCGGAGGACAAACCGAAAGAACCAATCAGATACTTGAGGACATGCTTAGAGCTTGTGCTCTGAACTTTGGAGGCTCATGGGAGGACCATTTACCTTTAGCGGAGTTCTCATATAACAACGATTATCGAGTAGCATCCGAGATGGCACCGTACGAAGCATTGTACGGAAGAAAGTGTCGATCACCAATTTGTTGGTTTGAAACCGGAGAAAACAAGGAGTTTACACCGGACTACATCAAGGAGAGACAAGAAGTCATCGAGGTGATCCGGGATAGACTCAAAATAGCTCCGAGTCGTCAGAAGAGTTACGCCGACTTAAAGAGAAGAGATTGGGAACCGAAAGTGGGAGATATGGTTTATTTAAAGGTTAGCCCAATGAAAGGACTTAAGAGGTTCGGAGTGAAAGGAAAGTTAAGTCCTCGATATATTGGACCATTTAAGATACTCGATCGAGAATCGAGGAACAGCTTTTGAGTTGGAGTTACGCACAATTAAGTCAAGTTCATAATGTGTTTCATGTTTCACAACTCAGGAAGTGTTTGAAGGCACCGGATGATCCCATCACATATGAAGAAATAGAATTGCAATCTGACCTAACTTATGTGGAAAGACCAGAAAAGATCTTAGAAGTACAGTGGAAGAAGTTAAGAAACAGAGCAATCAAATACTGCAAAGTTCAATGGCAACATCATCCTGAGCGAGAAGCAACTTGGGAGACGGAAGAAGAATTGAGGAAGTCGTACCCCGAGATGTTCAGGTACCAATCTTAACTTCGGGACGAAGTTTCTGTTAAGGGGGAGAGGCTGTAATAACCCAGAACATAGGAACAACGAAGTGTAGATTTAGAAATGGGATATGCATTTCATCGCAAAACGGGGGAAATTTTCGCGCCTTATTGCAACTAAACCTAAGAGGGATCGAGGTTCTCTCTCATTTTGCACTTAGGGTTAGGCAATATGAGTTAGGGAAATTTCGACATGATCTCTTTTGTATCTTATTGATTTGGGGAATGATTTCATTTGACAAGTGTTAATACATTTAACAATAAGCATTAAACAATATAAATATGGAATTCACAATTCAAACACAACTTATGAAATCAAATGACTTTGAATTTCACATTGAATATTAAATACAATATTTAATTCAGAATATAAACATTACATAAAGCAAAAGCTCATAAACAAAAACTTGAGCTTTATTGATAATCAACACAGAATACATTGTCTTTACAATATTCTTGATACAAGAATTGATAAATAATAAACAGAAATGAAAAAGGAAAATTACAAGGTTGTTCTAAACTAAAACCTAGACTAAATGCCTTGAAGAATATCTTCTGGTCATATTCATCTTCAAAACCTGCAAAATAAAACACCAACACTAGACAAGGGTTATGTATTACACAGATATTCAGTTTGGACAGACACCAAGTGTCATGCACACTTGTGCTTGTCCAAAACCAAGGACAACACCAGGATAAGAAGGAGCAGACCAAAACTGAGCATCCATCAGGGGCTCAAGTTTCAGCATATGAGAGCACACAGCCCATGTGTGCTGGGCAAGCCACAGCAAGGCCATGCATCAGCTTAGTCACAAAGCAAGCCATGCTTGTGTGTCATGGCAGGAACAAAAGTAGAGCTCATATAAAAGGGGCATAAACCCTAGCAGTAGTAACCAGTCGACCAGATGGGATTCACGGGATAAGGTAAGGTGAAGTTAACACAGCATAGTTCATCCAGTTCTTGCACAAGGACAGAACCAACACACACAACCACTCCTCCACCAGAAATCATGGTGACCTGAGAAGATCACCTAAGACCTGGAGGTGAAGGGTTGTGATACAAACCACAAGTCTGCATCAACAAAACATTTCTTTCTAGGAGCTGGAACAAGGTATACCTAGTTCCTGGAAAAGATCCAATGGATCTAATCCATAAATCATGCATGACATGGTCATGGGTTGAGCAGATGCTCAAAAGGTTAGTCATCACTTGGTTTCACCAAGGATTACTGTCAGTCTAGAAGCCACTAAGATAGAAAACATCCAGATACAGATCTTGTGCACAGAAGCTAGAAATCATGCACAAATGCACACACTAGCAAGATCTCATGCACAGATAGCACCAGTAGATTTATTGCAAGGATTAGCAGCTAACCAAGACTACACAGAATATCCTAAGCAAGTAACCATCAGATTCAACCCATTTTTCCTCAAAAGCATCCACATGGCATTCACCTTAGTGATTCCCAACTGTGGAGTTTGTTTTATTTTCACAAAGCCAACCAAATAGCCAAATAGAATGCAACCAGATGCAGTAGAAAACTACTGAGGTCACAAATCATCTCAGTATGCAAGCAAGGCCACACAGGCAATTTGAAATCATCACCACACAGGTTCAGTCAGAGATTCATATTCCAAAATGAGTTTGGAATTAATTTAGGCAACAGCTGAAGCACTGAATCATAACCAAACATGGTTCATCAAGTATAACTGACTGAAATTAAAACTTGGTAATAGCATGACTTGCACAGAAGGATTACTGAAGCAGATGCTTCAGTAATGCCTATCTGGCTACCAAAACTATTGAACAAGTAATAATATAAGAATCAGCATATCAATTCATTCCTAATTAATCCAACCAAGCCTGAATTTATAACAAATCCATGCAGTAATTATACAGTAGCACGCTGTGAGGCAACACAAGCATGTATCAAGGCATCATAGCTTCTGGATTAAATCCAGAAGGCTATGGGGAGCCACAGGCCACACATACAGGATCATAAGCATGCTTGAGTAGCAGTAATAGAAGCAACCCATCCATTTAGCAAAAGAAGCCACAAATAACCAAGCATATCTAATGATCCAAGAGATCAATTGGATCATGCACAGGCTACTGAGCACACCACCAGCAGCACAGGCCTAGTTATACACCTAGACAAGCATGGATAGCATGCCGATAAGCACGAAAGCGGCTCATAAGCATGAACAACATGGCATAGTAAGATCCTAGCATGATAGGGCGATAGGAAAGCAACACATGGCATGCACAATAAGCAAAGCAACACTGGCCAGTACCCTTGAATGGTAAATTGGTCAGAGCTTGCAGAAAGGGGAAGCACATGCATGGTGTAGAGAAGGAGGAGGAGCAGAAGACCTTACCGCGCACAGGCGAAGCTATGGCATGGCGAGGCGGTGCCGCGCGCGGCCATAAGCGGTACAAAGCCGGGAAGTCGCCGGCGTTACGCGACGAACACCACCGGCGGCACCACGGCATGGAGATGACGGCACGGGCGCTGCGAGCGACACCGCGCCAGGTCGGTCTCGGAGGCGCACGCGTTGTCGGCGAGGACGAGAGCTCGTCGGAGATCCCCAATCGCCCAAGGCGATTCTCCACGAGATCCAGAGGGGAGGCGATTCGCCAGGAGAGGAAGCAATCGAGGAAACCACGCGGACAGATCGATAGATCGTCTCGTGGCGGTCCCGAATCGGTAGGTGGCGAGGTCGGGGAGGCACGGAGATAGCCGGACGGCGGCGGCGGCCATGGCGGCGACGCCATCGCCACGGGGTCGCGAGAGGTTAGGGTTAGGTCGAGCGAGTGAGTGAGCGAGCGAGGTGGGCCGCTTCGGCGCCACCGAACCGTTATGGGGCACGCCTTAGTGGGCTGTCCCATGGGCTTAGGTTAATGGGCTGGCCCAATAGGGGCCAGGGGGTATTTTAGTCTTTTCACAATTTAGAAAAAGGCCATAATTTCACCAATTTTTAGTAAATAAAATACAACTCTAAAAATCCATTAAAAATTGGATTAGTGAATGAAAAATAAATCTTAACCAGAATAAAATATGAAATAGAATTTAAGAAACAAATTCAAAATTATGAATTTAAAGAATTTAAAATAATTACTTGGAATTTCAAACTATTATTTCCTTGTATTTAAAAATCAAGGAAAATCTCAAATAAGTTCAAATACTTATTTTCAAACATTTCAAAATGAAATTCTATTATTCCAAGTCATTTCTATTTTGAAAAAGGTATTTTTCAAAGAAAAATACTTTATTCCTCTTTATTTCAAAAATATAGAGGCAACTCTATTATTTCAAATTATTTTGGAATAAATAATGAATCACCAAGATAAAGTAGATTTGCTTTGAATCATTTTACTTTCTGAGAATTAAAGTGGTATACACATTAAAGCAATTGCAAATTACTGCCAAAGGCATAAAGCTTAACTCAACCCTAAATTGTAATAACTCATTGGGGTAAAGGGATACAACATAAAATAATACATTCATGATTGCATTATTTGGATTTTATAACATTGTCCTTACCGGACAATGATGCTTCTTACTGAGAACCGAGGTCCAGGTTCCATCAACTGCATTGAACTGCACTATCTCGCAGTCCACAGGCAAGTTCACCCTTGCTCATGTCAACTTGAGTATTTTCTACTACTTTAATGCAAAGCTATATACTTATGATTCCTGCATCGCAAATGAAATGTTACTTTCCAACTATGAATATGACTATGTGGCTGGCAATGGAACCATGGTATGTGTTGATATGGTGGAGGTTCCATTGCAATGGGTTATATCACCCTAGGATTAAATTACCAATGCCGTCCAGTGATTCTAGCGTCGTACAAATCGCGTTGACCATGAGATCTATAATGGCTCTGGGGAAGCCAGTCGTATCTTTTCCCTTCTGCACGCCAACGGATTGGTAGAGCCAGCGGGGTGTTGGAGGCACTGCCGTAGGTTGGGATAGCCTTTTAAATCCCCATCCATTAGTGATGATGGCTCTACGATCTATGAAGTATTGTCCGGAGTACACCATGAGTAAAGCCGTATTATCGGGGGAAGTCTACTGGAGGTGTACGGTTGGACAAAAGGGTGGGTTTGCAGTCGCGGAGAAGGCGGTGTGGGCTTGGATCTTTATACCTGGCCTCACACCAAAGGAAGTGTGAACGGGGGCAAGTCCTGCGGATGGCAAAAAGGGTGAGATCTCTTGTGGGAAAAGTAATGCAGCACCTCTGCAGAGTGTATCAAATTGTGTTTGTCACTCCTTGTTCGGGAAGGGAAGCTATGACAACGGCAGGAAAGGAACTCCACGAAGTTCTAGTCAACTTTGTGGAAGCGACGGGCATAGTTTTCATAATAAAAGCAACCTTTTGAAGAAATGATTTCAAAACATGCATTGACCTGCGATTTCCTGATCAATGGTCGTAGCTAGTGCATCAAACACCTTTTTATTCTTTTAGAACTTGCTGAGTACCCCTGTACTCACTTTCTTTCGACACCCTTGCTAGACTGTGATCCGGAAGTGGAGGCCATCAACGATGGAGCACCAGAAGGAAGTTACGAGCTGGTCTACGAAGAACCTGATCTTACCGGCGGAGTGAAAGGCGTAGACTATGGGATAGTCTACGGACCAGATGACACGGAGGTGGAGGAGTAGTGACATACCTTAGCATCATAGAGCCGAGCAACGTAGAACTTACCTAAATAAGTTGTTGAGCTCTCTTTATATTTGTTATGAGTTGTAATCGTACTTAAGTAGTATCTTAGGGTGTTCTCATAGGACCTGTGAGAATACCAACTTGTTAAGACAATGTTTGTAATAAAGTATGGAGTGTTATGACCTGCAATGTTTCTGTGGTACCACTCTGAGGGATATGGCAAATTGTGAAGAAGTCCCTTCGCAAAGATCATATCAACGACTTGTATACTACAACATGCAGTGGTATGCTGGGTCACCGCAATACCCTTCTTCTTGAGGCCAAATCTTGGATAGCCAATTATTTCCTCCACTTTGAGGTGAGGAGGGAGTTTGACCAGATAAACATCTGATTGCCCCAGTTCCCTAATCTGCCATGGTCAATTGGTTTTGTAGATCTTGGCACATTTAGAATAGAATTCTTCTCTAGATAGCTCACCTCCTTATATGATCACAATTCCACAGTTCTTGGTAGATCCAACTGGGTTGATCACATCTTCAGGCATCTCAATGTGATAAAACCCTAAGCCTAGTGCAACAATTCCAACATACATTGCCATCTGATGAGGCCTCTTCCTCACAGGACAGTCACATACCAGGTGATTAGTGGTCTTACAAATGAAACACATGGGAATTTTCACACAAGAGGCTTGGTGGTGTCCTGGCTCCCCACAACACATACAAATGGAACTAGTATAACTCATCCGAGCAGCAGTTGCAGAGACAATAGAAGGATATTGATTTTGTTGGGCTGCTACTAACTTTTTTGTCTCTTTAGCCGAATTTTTAGACTTACTGGCCACATCACCTCCCATGTTTTGTTGATGTTGGTGCTGTTGCCATTGCACTTGCTGTTGGAAACCAGGCTGCTGAGAAGAAAGCCACTGGTTCGATTGCATACCAAAAGCAAGGTTTGAGAAAATTGTGGGTAAGCTCCATTCAAAGCCCATGGTGGAGGCATAGGACCGGGAACAAAGCCAAACTGTTGCCGAGAAAAAATCAAAAGCACCTGGGTGATCAAATTCCATCTGCATCTGAGGCTGCTGCTGGAATTGTGGTTGCATCAGACTGCTGCCACTGCTCTTGATTGTTTCCGTTCTGAGAGGGGATTTGGTGTTCACCCAATCCGTCCAAACACCCTTCCCAAAAAATACACTAATATGATGAAGAGTTTTTGATTCAGGCAAAAAATGTGGGGATGGGAGGGGATATCTTCGGATTATTTCGTTCAAAATCGAAGTAGTAAACGAACAAGTGGGGCTTTTATGGATACGAAATAATCCCCTCCCATCCTCATAAATACACTACAAGTAAACAAGGCCTTACTGGGTGGAACAAACGGGCTAGGAACCGTACTCCTCGATGGATGTTGACACAACGTGCCACACCACACAACATAAAATGGTAGTGGTTTTGGTTCCTCACACTACTACTGAATGAGCGGAAGCCGAGGTTAGGCAAGTTTCTATATTTACTTCGGTTGGTAACAAAATATTTTGTCACACTTTTCGTCAAATATTTGTCTGCCTGCATTGGTGGACGAACTTGGTGCAAGGGCATTTCACCCTTAAATGTTATTTTGGTTAACGATAACACTGGAGCTAAAGTGTGAACTAATGTTACATAGTATAAGTATTTACAGAGATTTTAGCTCACAGGTGTTGTTGAATGTTGGTTGGAGACCACCATCCCATTCGCAATACAACACAAGTGTCGTTTTTTTACTTATGTTTCTCTTGATTTATGTTCGAGTCATTATGAAACACCGCACTATTAAGAGGGGATGGTATCGATGAGTTCAATGCAAACTGACGTACAAACCGACGGCATCGGCCTTACCGTCGGAACGGCCGGTGCGCGCCAACATGTACACCGATGGCCGCCGAACCAGACACAGTACCGCACCGGTGGTTGCCCGGCGTATGAACCGGTGGCCACTTGTCATACCAGCTCAAGTCCCCGCGTACACCCGGTGCACCAAGACAATCTCTCGGGGGCACCTGACTAGTGATCTGCCAAACCTATGTGCGATCTGTTGTCGCCGGCCGGTACGTCGGACAGACCGGCGACTAGTCTGGTTTGCCGACTAGCCACAAGTGTGCTGCGAAGAGCCTTTCCAAATTGCTACTTTTCTAACTTGGACTACATATATATAATCTTTATTCCTACTTGGGGAGTTCAAGTCAATCATTTATTTCTCTCTCGCTCCATTATTTAGTTGAAAGTAAAGGAGACCCCGATCTATGGTTAAACTAACTCTTAGGACTATTCACCTATGCATACTCAAAAAAAGGTTAGTTCCTTGATCAATTGTCATTATTCATCCAACCCCCACTAAAGCCTTGTTTACTTCTCTCGCATTTCCACCTCCAGGGAGTTTTGGGATTAGAGAGGATTTAGTGTTCACCCAATGGTCTACCATCCTCTTAACTATTCTTTCCAAAATGCACTAGTGTGAGGTTGAGTTTTTAGTTTAGGCAAAAAATGAGGGAATTTGCGGGGATACCTCAGGATTATCCCCACCAAACCAGGAGAAGTAAACAGGCTACCAGGGTTTTCCGCGATCTGGAATAATCGATAATCCCCTCCAATCCTCTAAAATACACTAGAAGTAAATAAGGCCTAAAGAGGACGCTGGGTGAACTTTCAGTCTCCCCTTTTTGGCTGATCAACGACAACTCAATTATAAATTTCATAAAATATAGAAGTTGAAGTGTTGGTTTTGAATTCCACGCCATATAGTGAGGCTCCTCCTAAATATGTGCATTATTTGAAATTTGCGTTTAAGCGTAAATGCACATGAATGTGATGCACCAGAAACGAAACATGCATAAGATATCTGATGACAACATGTTACGGTAGAAATATAGCAAAAGGCAGCATACACTTGAAAGTTTACAAACCACTTGAAGAATCAGATTCAAAGTTCGGGGTTTTTAACTTTCTAGTTCCTCCTAGTTGCCCATGAAGCTTCTATATAACTTCACCCCCCTTTAGCATCGGAACATCTCAAAAAGAAGTTAAGCTGGCAAGTGAAACATCAGGAGCTGGTGGAGGAGACTTGCGAACTTGTGGCTTGATTGTTAGGAATGACAAGTTTGTTCAAAACACGACGAAACTGCCTGATAGATTTAGAATGTTCTTCAATTTTAGCAGCTTGATCAGCCTGATTCTTCAAAATTTTCTGTTGATTTGCAAGAATTTGTAGAAGAAGTTGAGAGTTGACTGAAGCTGCTTCATCATCATCTGTGGTCAGTGGAACAGTGTATTCACGTTCTTCAGATGGGACATGTTGTGGAGGTGAAGCAACAGGACCTTCTGGTGCTACAAACTGATCCTTTGCCTCTGGAGTTGATTCCTCAGCTTCGTCATTTGCAGGCTTTGGATGAGCAGTTTCATTAGATTCTGGCTTTTCAAATGATGTAATCATTGTTTCTTTTTCTTCAACAATTGCTAGCTCCTTAGCACGTGGAGATTCTGATTCTTCGGCAACAATGTTTTCGGTTGCATTAGTTGCTTCAGAAAGAAGTTCCTCTTTCTTCTTCTTGGCAGCTGATGCAAATGCAATTTCTGCTTCTTCAGTAATGACTTGAAGAGGAACTGGTAATATAAGTATTGTTTCAGAATCTGCATTGTTATCCCTCGTTCTCTTGGTTAGACGTCCAGTACGCATAGCAATGGAGGCAGCAGAGGCATTTCGCTTTGTTGAGGAATTTGAGACATCAGTCCTCGCTCGTGCAACTTTTGCTGCTGCTTCCATTTTGGCTATTGTTTCAGGAGCTGCCTTCACCTTGCGAACACCCGCTCTTTTCTTTCTGAGTACTGATGGCTTTTTACTGCACACCTCCATTTCTACAGGTCCATCTTTAACTTCACCCGGATCCTCAGCTGATTGTTCCTGGCCCTCCATTTCTGCAGGTCCATCTCTGGCTTCAGACATGTTCTGAGCTGATTCCTCTTTGCGCTCCTCCATTTGTGTAGATCCATCTTTTACTTCAGACATGTCCTGAGATGATTTTTCTTGGGGCTCCACCATTTCTGCAGGTTCAACTTCAACTTCGATAGCGACTTGAGCTGCTTGTGTTTGGTGCTCTTCTGTTTCTGCAGGTTCACCTTCAACTTCAGAAATCTCCTGAGCTGATTTTTCATGGTGCTCCTTACTCTCTGTAGGTTCATCTTCAACCTCTAACATGGCTTCAGCTGATTGGTCTTGGTGCTCTTCCATTTCTCCAAGTTCACCTTTATCTCCAGACATGTCCTGAGATGGTTGTTCTTGGCGCTCTTCCATTTCTGCTGATTCACTTGGATCAACTTCATCGCTTGGTTGCTCTTGGTGACCCTCAATCTCTACCAGTTCATCTTTAGCTTCAGGCATGCCACCAGCTGGTTGTTCTTGGTGTTCCTCCATTTCTAGAGGTCCATCTTCAAGTTCACACATATCCTGAGCTGATTGTTCTTGGTGCTCCTCCAGTTCTGCCGGTTCATCTTTAGCTTCAGACATTTCCTGAGGTGATTGTTCTTTGTGCTCCTCCATTTCTGAAGATCCACCTTTAACTTCAGAAAAATCCTGATCTGACTTTCCTTGGGGCCCCTCCAGTTCTGCAGGTTCCACTTCATCATCAGACATGTCCTCGGATGATCTTTCTTGGTGCTCCTCCATCTCTGCATGTTCATCTTCAGCTTCGGACATGGTTTGAGCTGATTGTTTTTTATCCTCTTCCATCTCTGCATGTTCACTTGGACCAGGTTGATCTTCAACTTCATCATCGCTGCTGCTACAATAAGATAATATCTTCATTATTTTCAACACCTAAGATGAAATCACATCATACTGAAGAACTTACATACTTAACCATCAATGATTGGCTAACTGAACCAAAATATGTGGATTTTGAAAATAAGCTTCTCAATTATCTAGAAAGACGAGTCGCGGTCTCCTCACATTGCACTTTGTGAGGGTAAGGCTTGCCACTAACACCTTCCCCAGACCCCGCACAGTGCGGGAGCTCTCAGCACTGGGTACGTCCTTTTTAATTATCTAGAAAGAATTTGTGTGGCAACAGCACCGATCAGCAGAGTAGCTGTTAGAAGTATTTCACAAGATACATTCTAACAGCACCATGCTGCACAGTTTTTGTTCTGTGGGATAATGTAGATGCATACCGTTCAAATACCACCAGTGCACCATTACTTACATGTTCAGATTTCGAAATAAACAGGACACACAAAAGTTATCATGTAGCAAATGTTGCAGTACGCAAAAGATGCACAGATAACTCTGATACTCTGATGCAGTTATCCAAGGTTGCTTTTTATATCACAAAAAAATAATATACAGGCAAACAAACCGTTCGTACATGCCTATGCATGATGAAAACGTACTGAGTTGAAAGCTTAAGCTGCAAAAAATAACATAACTAAACTGAAATGATTACCCATGCAGGATTTGCATAATCATGATAACAAAATCAAAAAACAGAAGCAAGTCGAGCCGATGCGGGGAGTTGCTGCCACAAGCAGAAGCAATATTCTCATGTATAGGCATTTAGAGTCAGTTTTTACAGTTATCCCAGGTGTCAGGTACACAGGAACATTAATGCAGAAATACTGAAGAGTTACTTAGAGTCAGTTTTTAGTTTTTACATGATAAATATGTAAACACGCAAATAAACCAGTCCTACACGCCTACATGTGATGAAAAACAGTACCGTCCTTCCGATGTTGCTCTCTTTCTTCCTTTTCCTCTCCCTATCGCTCTCCCCCTCCCTCTCCCTCTCCCTCTCCATCTCCCTCTCCCTCTTCCTCTTCCCTCCGCTTTGGCTTTGTACTTCGCACCGTCTTGGCGGTCATGTCTTCTAACACAAATGACAATCATTTATATGCGTGTTCGAGAAAAAAAGCCGAGGCGATGCACTCAGTTGCCGTGACTAACCTTTCCTTGTCACCCTTTTTGGTGATATCCTCAATGGCTTGTTCGATTGCATGAAAAACTATCTTCTTAATCTGGCAATTCAAGTTTACAAATTGATACAGAATTTCAGAAAAGAGAGCATGTAACAGTTCTAATGCTTATAAATAATGCTATAGTATGTATGCACAATAATGCTTATAAATAATCAAGATAAGGACCAGCAATAAACAAACAGATAAAGTAATATACATACAACAGGTGAGTATGGATAAACAGATCGGCAGACCTCTAGCTTATCTTTATTCGCCCTATGCCCTTTTGGAAGCAGACGGATTTCTTCTGCCAGCGTGATGCACTCTTGTACATTTTCCGGAGAAACAAAGTTAAGTGCGACCTTTATACATGACTGTCCAAGAACAAAGAAACGGTTAACAAAAAATAGAAATGCCACAGATAATGTCATATCATACCTTCAAATTTCTGACTTGGTAGGGACATCCTGCAGGGATAAAGACTGCATCACCAAGCTTCTGTTCAAATGTCCAAGGCTCAACTCCTGCATGGAGTGGACAAAAAAAGGAATTAAACCACTGAGGGAAAATTAATCTTCCAAAAGACACCATTATTCTCAACTGACCATATTCTTCCTTAAGCTTTCTCTTGTGCTCATTTGTTAGGTAAAAGCACTGATCGTGTATAGGATGAATAACCTGCCAAGATCAACAATTATGCGACATGTGAATAAGATGCCATGTGGCATTCTAGGGTCAAATAGTTAACAAGAGCTAATCACCTGCTTCACTGGTTTATAATTGTAATGCCTAAACTCCTCTGAATGCTTCCTTAGATACTCACATAGTTTGCTGACATCTTCGCGCCGAAATATGTCCCACAATGCACCACCCTCTGGCTGGTCACCCTCTACAAATGAGAGACCATCTTCTGTCTCGAGAAATATGGAAATTCCATGCACCTTATCTTCTCTGTTTTTTTTTCTCTTTTTCTTTGATGCATTAGAAGAATGACAGCCACGTTGCCTTCGGCGTTTTTGACCCCCAGTAGGTTCAGAGGTTCCTTCTGTATTATCTGGAGATTCATTTTTATCTTCACTGTTGGAACCATCACCCACCTTATCCTTCTCATAAAAACAATCAGTATCTGTTTGTGAAGCTTGAAGATTTCTGCTGTCTTCCTTTATGGTCAAAATCCTTTTCTTCTTCTCAATCGCTGTAATCCTTTGTGATTTGAGCTTTATTACGTCAGTATGCGTGAGGATACTGACCTGTTCACACAGTAGGAAACGAGATATTATTCGAAAATCTGAGCAACTAAATCAGAACATTGCCCAACGGGGACGCCAAAACAGAGGAACTCAATGTTGCAGCTGGATGGAGTATGCGGGAAATAGATCTTTACAATCTAGATTAACGTTTACACAGTTTCTAAATAAGTGATTGCTCCGATCAATGGTTAACAACCGAAAGTCCAACAGTGTGATACTATGGCTAGCATTAAAGTAAAACAAAAGCATGCAGATTCGACTGAAAGCAACAAGAGTACGTAAACTCAAACCTACAAGCAGTACAGCAACAACATCCCCTATCATGTCGTGGTGGGCGCACAAGGTTGCAAACCCACACACCGAGGTTTGAGCCTCACTTCTACCTTAATTCCTCATCACCTCTTTTTGGAAAGAACATGCGAATGATACAATATACGTTATTCTGATTCAAAATGAACTGGAGTAGGTATATTAATCCATATTTACCGCATCAGACATGCCACAATGAAGCTTGGTGACAGAATCACCAATTCCCAATTCCTGGGTAACACCATACGCGATGCAAATTTTTGGACCAAGGTCTGGCTTTGTGACTTCTCTTGGAAGCTTCACAGCCAAATTAAGAGGACCAGATTTATAATCAGTATATTCACGAAATGGCAAAGCAGACATGAACTCAGCAGCATGTCGTGGCAATCGCTCCTCAAGTGAGCTGTGTTGTGGCCAATCTTCAAGCTTTAGTAACATGGGCAAACCCTCTGGACCAACAACTCCACGGGAATACCCATTAAAAAAGGAGTGCATGTTTATTTCAACCTGCATTTCGGTTCAACAAAAGCAATTGGTGTGTTAAGAATATTTCAATGAAATAAAAATGATATAAAGGCTATATTCAAAATTATATAAATGCTATATGCATTGGAAATAAAATACAGAATAGGGAACCATTGAACTCCCATGCTATTCATAAACAATAACCATCAAGATGATGCCAGTTACCTCAGACCACGTGAGGCACTCGAGAAGGTTAACAGCGAGGCGCTCATCTGTTGTATTATTTTCTTTCTGTTCTCGTAAAGCCCGCCACATAACCATTGGTTCCCAGCTTAATCCAGAAGTCAACTCAAGCACGTCATGAACAATAACAGGCTGACCCTTCAACCAGTGCTCATGGAAATGATCTAAAGATCCATTTTGAACATCTCTAACATTCGGGCAATATATGTAGTTGTCTCTCGAGTTCTCTCTACAAGCCAGTTTCTGTTATGTTCCATTGCTCATCTCACCAGAGTCAGTAAAGCAGGAACATTTTGAGCCTCCAACTTCCAGCATTCCTTCATTTTTGACAACTACATTGGCCTTCTCCAGTAAGTCAGAAACAGCATTCTCCTCCAACAATGACTTAAGTTCAAGAACAGCATCTCCGCAACCACCAAATGCATTTGGCGGGCAAGGTATGCTTCCATTGCTATTTACCTTCCATTGTCTCAAACTAGGAGCCCTATCCTCGATAGGAACTGCACTATCCATCAACAAGTCATTCTGTCCATCAGAAGGCTTTTGACTTGCAATGTTATCATGATTACTTCCCTGTTGCAAATCATCCTTGCCTTCTACCCCAGGTTGTGGAAGGACCATGCCATTTGCAGAAGCAGCACCAGGACTAAGTCCACGGAGCTCCCGGGAGCAGCTGAGGCAGAGAACATAGGAACATTTATTGCAGCTTCTCTGGAAGTCGACTATAGATGTTCTGCAGTTGTTACTGTCCCAAAAAAACTAAGAATTAGACACTCGAAAGGAATAAGTAATTTACACATTACCAAACTGAAGCAAGACTAACCAGTATACCCGCTTATTTTCTTTATAGTTTGCTACAGGAATCTTCACCTCGCATGCATCAATGCCTGTTATGAAAGCAACATTAAGAACAGCAGAGTCAATGGAGTAGTGACTGAATTTATTCCTAAATAGATGACAAGGCCATTCTGGAATCCATGCAGTCAAAATTCATATTTTGGACAACTGATAAACACAGAAATGTTTTGATTTTGCCCCATGTATATGGTACTGGTATATTTTTTGAGTATCGAGGTCACATCGACAGAAAAAGAGTACTGATCAATGGGTTGTACTGGAGAAAGACAATGCCTGAAACGCCGAAGTAATGGGCAGGGCAGCCACGAATAATTAACAATCATGTTCTTAAGCTGGACATTCAAAAAGTGGCATTTCAACAGGCCTAACAGTAATACTACCTTTAATTGCTGCCTCAACATATTTCTCTTTCACCTGCTCATGGTGCAAGTCTTTCAGCCATGGGAGCAAATAGTGTGCAATCCGATGTGAATATTTAATTGCATCTTTGTCCGATAATCTCCACTTGTCAACCTGTGGAACAAATAAGTGGAACAAACAAGAAATTTAGTTTTGTATCCATATTCTCAGTGACTATTTTTTTTTCCTACCAGCCTTCTCACTCTAAAATAGGGAGCTTTTTGTATACACCACACTACAGTGGAAACACAAATCCAAAGCATCAATGAGTGTTATTTGCCACTTCATGTTGCTTCAGGGATTATGCAAGTCACGAAGGCATGGGAGTATCAAACAAAATACAGCCATGATATGAAGCCCGAAACACAAGGCATACCTTATGTATTATATTTTTCCGCAGACAAGTCTTGCAGTTGCAGTTATTGCGACAAGATGGACAACTATTCACAAAGTCGTCTTCTGTTAAATGGGGATACCTGTTTAGATCATGCCACCATGCCATTATATTAACCAACACATCTTTTTATTGTAAATTAACATTATGGGCTGCATGGCAACTGAACGATAAGTACTGTAAAAAGAGACTGAACAAATATAAGTGATATAACTGAAAGCTACTATTAAGAGCTGCTGCTACTCACTCTTTGCACTTGGACACACACACTCTCAACTCAAATTGAAAGTGGACACAAGTAGTTTGGTGCAGCTCAATACTGCTACATTTTCTTCTTTTTTTATTGCTTCCATATAGGGTGCCTCTTATATAGAGGTTTTCAGGTCGGTGCTACAGTGACCGACCTAGTACAGTAACCGACCTGCTACAGTGACCGACCTGCTACAGTGGCCGACCAAGTACAGCTAATGTCTAGATGGCGTTTTGCTGCTACAAGCAAAACCCAAACTGAACTAGTGCTGCTAGCTTAACTACTAAGCAACTACAAGATTATTTCCAACAATCACCCCCTAATCTTGGTGCCTGCACCTTCCTGCCACTTCATCTTGAGACGCGCACTTGGCTGCTTGATCCGCACATACCGGCCGCACGCACAACACGCTCCAACGCGCACAACGCCGCAGGCCTTCAACAGATCACCAACGCTCTCTGACGCACGACAAGCTAGGCACTCCCGCCACGGCCACGTACCACCTAGACGCGCACGAACACGCTGGTCGTCGACACCGCACGAAGTGGCTTATTTCCCCCCCAAGTCACAACCTAGTACAACGCCGGCTCGCAGTCGATGTTGGCGAGAAACGCCTTCTTCTTCCTGGGCTCGGGGCAGTCACGGGAAAAGTGGCCGCGAACGCCACAGTTCCAGCACTTGCCACGCCGTCCCCTCGCGCCTGAGTCCACGCTGCTCCCGCTGTCGTTGTGGTTGTGGCCACGGCCGCGCTGACGTCGTCGTACCTCCCACTGAGCGGCCGTGAGCAGAAGCTGGCCGTCACTCTGTTCGCCGACGCCCTTGGCTTGCGCGCGACGCCGTGAGCGTTCCTCGAACGTCTTGAGCCTGCCCAGCGCCTCCTCGAACGCCATCTCCTCCGGGTCCACGAACTGCTCGATCCCGGCCACCGCGTTGTACAGCCGGTCGGGAACGGTGTCGAGCAGCTTCTTCACCATGTCGGCGTCGCTGAGTGTCGAGCCGAGGCTCGCGTACCTTGCCGCCATGCCGCTGATCTTTCCGGCGTAGTCATCCAGCTGCTCCTCCTCCGCCATGTACAGCCGGTCGAACTCCCCTCGGAGAGTCGAGAGACGAGCAGCCTTGACACGATCGACGCCTATGAACCTTGTCTTGAGGCTATCCCACACCTCCTTCGCCGTCTTCTTCGTCGACACCGACATGAGGATGTCCTCTGACAGCGCGCCAAGAAGTTGTGCCCTCGCCATCTTGTTCTTCGCCGCGTCCACCGCCACGCCATCTGCCGGAGACACCGCCTCCCACACGCCCTGGGCATCAAGGATCGCCTCCACCTTGATAGCCCAGACGGTGTAGTTCGTCGGCGTGAGCACCGGGCAGGTCAGCGTCACCGAGCTCCCCCCGACACCGGCACCGTGCGGAACTAACGCCATGGCACTGATACCAAATGAAAGCTACTATTAAGAGCTGCTGCTACTCACTCTTTGCACTTGGACACACACACTCTCAACTCAAATTGAAAGTGGACACAAGTAGTTTGGTGCAGCTCAATACTGCTACATTTTCTTCTTTTTTTATTGCTTCCATATAGGGTGCCTCTTATATAGAGGTTTTCAGGTCGGTGCTACAGTGACCGACCTAGTACAGTAACCGACCTGCTACAGTGACCGACCTGCTACAGTGGCCGACCAAGTACAGCTAATGTCTAGATGGCGTTTTGCTGCTACAAGCAAAACCCAAACTGAACTAGTGCTGCTAGCTTAACTACTAAGCAATTACAAGATTATTTCCAACAATAACTCTACCAAAACAGGCAGGCCATTACAACAAAACCAGGTGACTAATATGAATGCTTTTAAAGGACACCAACCAGCGAGTCATGCACGCCGTGCAGTATCTCCTCAGACAGTCCCTATCTTTGCAGCCTAGACACTGCACAACTCTTCCGTAGTCATGCCTCTGGCATTGATGACACATTTGTGAAGTTGATTCTTTCTTTTTTCTATCCTGCAAATTCGAGCCATGAACACATATCATGTATGTACATAATGGGAATGGTAGATGATACAAAATGAGCAGGCAGTCAGAAATGTATGTGCTTATATATTTCACATATAATTTCTTTCGTAGCTTGAATCATTGCTCAGACACTTTACATACTGCCCATCGTGATTCTTATTTAGATACATAGGAAGCGGATAAAAATTGGAATATGCATGTGTCCAATGTAGGAAGAATGCATAGACAATTTAACATTTTCTTAGGGATATAGCACAAACCACATAAGCAGACAGTCCTAGCAAGTCATCCATCACTCATGAATCCATATAACTGAAGAGATTGGAGTATCACCAAGAAAAGTAAATGCTCCACCTTTTCCACCTTATTAGGTGTATCAGCTACCACCAGAGCAGTCCGCCTCGGCCTAAGTCTTGTGGTCCGAGGCTCAAGAGAAGAGGGGTCATCAACAGGATCCCTCCTACGTTTTCTTGTGTGTCTTGGTTTTTGAGTTCTCTCTTCTGCGCCATTCTCCTGGAATCAAGAAATCCAGCACGCGAGTGAAAAAAATGATAAGGATTATTATTTTCTACTAGTACAAGAATTCATGGATCAGCATGGACTATAGAGACTTCCTTCATTCCCATGATGGTAGCGAAGTGGGAGGCAACTTGCGGCTGTAGGGACTAGGGCGCAGATTTAATTAATTAGTTCCTTGGTTACCTCGGTGGCAGCTGCAGTCGTGGGGTGCCTCCCCCGTCCGCATCCACGTCCACACCGCATGCCTCCCCACTGCAACACAAGTTAAGTTTGTTAAAGAATTTTCTTTTATAAACAAATCCACAAAGTGTAATGCAAGATGAGTTAATGACCTCGGCATGAGCCTGTGGCATCTCTTGCTTTCCCATTTTCACATCGTTCTCCTGCAACCCACAGCCAACCACCATTAAGCATTTCAGAAATCTCAGCGCAAGCTCTTTCAGAAAAAGCATGCATTTTTTTGGGAAGTCTCGTCCATTGGACCGTTCCAATAGCATGCTACCGAGAATAGATTAAGAAACATAGACCAGTAAACCCTAGAGGGCAAACCCCACAACGGGAAGGGCACAATCGAAACACCCCAAAGCTCCCCCCGCCCCAAAATAGCGAAATGGGCAGCACACGAGTCGACCCGGAGCCCCCAAACTCGGCCGGAGCACCGGAGGCAGAAGATCCGTTCGTCCCCGTGGCGGTAGCGGAGCGGCTCGCGGCTCCGTAGTGTGGGGGGAGCTGGAAGTAGACGCGAAACCTAATGAGTACGGCCCTCAGTTACCTCTATGGCTGCGGCGGCGGCTGCCAGGTGCTTGCGCCCCCTCCACCGCCCCCGCATGGGCGGCATCCTCGCGGCGCCGGCGGACTGGAGCTTCCGGAATCGGAGGAATCGCCGGCGGAGGCGAGAGGAGAGGAAGAGCTTGGGTCGCTTTGAGGCCTAAAACCTTTTCAACATGGGGCGCATCTGGAGGGGCCCATTAACATGAACATTTTTTTCTATATAAAATCTCCAAATTTATACATCAAAATATATTTTTATAAATTTATATAAAATGTATATATAATTCAAAATGATTGTTCATGGGTTCAAAAACTGTTCATATAATTTAAAAAAATGTAGTACACACAGTTCTAGATACCTGTTTGTGAGTTTGAAACAATTTTCATATAAGAGAAGAATTCAAACAGATCAAAACAAGTGTTGACAAGGTTATGAGTGATAGGTACGCGTGTACTCTCCAAGTAGCAAAGCAAATTTGTTTTCGATAGTGGAAACAATTATAGGTACTCCATAGAAGAAATGGAACAGTAGGACATGAATGCTAAGAGATCATGGCACCCATCAGATACATCATGGAACGAGAAGACCTTGCAGACGTGCAGAGGGTAAGCAAGAGATGCAGAGAGACCATCACAGGTTTTGAACTCCAGAAACCATCCCAGGGGTACCGTGTGATAGATAAGTATGTACTCCAAGTAGCAAAGCAATGCAAAACACACGGGTAGATTATCCCATTCTCATCAACCAGTCACCAGCACAACCAAACAACACTGTATATTACTTATCCAGATACAACAAGAGAAGATACAGTTAAACTAACTGTGAAAACAAACACAAACAAAAGAACTTCCAGGGAAAATACGTCCGGTGACAAATAATGCACAGCTGCAGCACATACCAAACAAACGGCGAACAAACACAAATCATCTCGGTCTTCCTACTCTACCAACAACACATTTTCTTTACTTACACGTGGGCTCTCCTTTTTTCCCCCCCCTTTCTCTCCTTATGTTACAGAGGCCATCAGCACCAGCACCAGGTGAGGCACTTGACGCAATGGTGTTTCTCCTCAGCTCCTGAACCCGAAGTTGGACCACCGCCGCCCCCCGGAGGAGTCCTTCTTGGCCCCGCGTTGTGTGCTGTTTCCGAACAGATTGTCCAGCGACTTCTGCTTCCGGTTCCGGGACCGCCCCGCCTCCTTCAGCAGCTCTGCCAGCCGCCGCTTCTCGTCCTCCACGTCCGGGTTCGCCGTGCCAAGCTTCTCCTCACGCACCTTCAGCACATGCTCCAGGATCTCGATCGCGTCCTCCACCCTGATAAGATCATGACAAAGGCAATCATGTGTCAGCTAACAATCAAGTGATTGAAGTTGGGCAGGTGGTTGATCTTGTTTTGCTCTGCCTGATATTTTTCTGGCACCGGTTGGTAAACGGTAGGCATCTAGCTGTTGGTTGGATAGTTGTTTGTTTATGATCAGTTGTTCGTTTTTTGGCCATCTACTCATCTTTAGAGGAGGAAAACAGTGGCTATTATGTTGTAGTCCCTAATGGCATGTTACTTCGCATGGAAAAAAATCAAGCAACAGAAACATACAATTTAATATGATTAACAAAGCAAAAAGTTGCAGATGATATATTTTTATGATTAGACTCAGCAGGAACAGGCATGTTAGTATCCCGAGAACAACAAATTGTCTCAGGGTACTTATCATAGATTAAGATCATTTGGTATACACAACTTGTTGGCATGCAGCAACATGTGGGCAACTAGATGATGGACCACCAAAATAGAAGATGCCTTCACATGGCAGGAATGATCAACCAACAATTCATCAAGCAATCTCTTGGTTGTTTGCTATTAAAACTAAGTAACCAGCCCCACCAAACAGGCTGTTGAACATTTAACAAAGCATCATAACTAAGAAATGGAACCCCACGTGTACATCCCTTCAGACAGCACAGTAGAATCATGAGTAGCATACTATTTACTTCTACAGAAACAAGGAGAGCCAGATGCCCCAACAAACAGAGCATATGGTAACCATCTAGATATCCTAAATGCATTATGCACACCATCAATATTTGAAATTCACCACATAACTGTTCTGCAGGGATATATGATCTGATACTAATCACAAAAGAAATTAGTGTTTGTTCTTAACACATACCTTCCCATAGCATCATAGATGGCAGCAAGGTTGCTGTACACACCAAGAGTGTCTGGATGAGAGGCGCCACACTCCTGCTCTAGAACTGCCCTGGCTTCTTCAAAGAGCTGCGCGGCCTCATCGATCTTGAACAGCTGCACGCAAGCTAGCCCCATCTGGTTGAGCAGGACACCGAAAAACGCCGACTTCCTCTCCCCGCTGGCCCTCAATTTGGAGACAGCGCTCTCGAACGAGTTCCTCGAATCGGCATACCTCCCTATCATGTAGTACAGCACGCCCATCTGCGCTTCAATCCCGGCGACGGTGCTCCACTGCCCCGGCGAGTCCTCGAGCAGCTTCAGCGCCCTCTGAAGCAGCTTGAGGGCCTCATCAAGCTCCCCAAGCGCCTCGTAGATGGCCGCGATCTCCATCAGGCCTCCACCGACCTCGTCAGGGGCAGCACCCGGCGCGGGCTTGGCGTAGACACGGAGCGCGTTCTCGCAGTAGGACTTGGACTCGCGGAGCTTGCCCGTGCGGTGGTAGAGGTCCGCGAGGCGCACGAAGACGGACGCCACCGACGGGTGGTCGTCGCCGCGGGCGGACTTGAGCACCGTCAGCGCCTTCTGGTAGGAGAAGACGGACTCGTCGAAGCGGGCCAGGGCCAGGTAGGTGTTGCCGATTGCGACGTCGATGGTGGCCACCTCGACGTCGCGCCCGTTGGCCACCATGGTCATGGAGGCCAGCACGAGGTGCTCGAGCGCGCCGTCGTAGTCGCCCTTGGCGTCGAGGATGAGCGCCATCAGGCGGCGGTCGGAGGCCTCCTCTAGAGAGGCGGGCGCGCTGTGCTCCCGGTGGATCTCCAGCGCTTTCCGGCACAGCTTCTCCGCCTCGTCGAACTGCAGCGCCTGCACGTGCGCTTCCGCCAAGTACCTGTACAAAGGCAGCACATTTGATCAGTTCTTCTTCTTCACTGTAGTTTTTTTGCTTGTGTGATCTTATTAGTGGCATTTGTTTCTGCCGAGATCCGCAGCATCGTGAAAAGATAAAAGCAGCGAAAGAAAAGGAAAAAAAAATCTGCTTTTGACGGTGAGGTTGGAAGGAATGTCGGTGAGTGAGATCTGGATCGAGAAACGGCGAAGGTAGGCACCTGCAGGTCTCTGCGACGCGGGGGTCGCGGTCGCCGAGCGCGGCCATCTGGATCTGGAAGCCCTTGCCGTAGCAGGCGATGGACTCGTCCATGCGGCCGAGCATGGCGTGGGTGTCGCCGAGCTGCATCCAGCCGGAGAAGGCGGCGAGCGCCCACTCCTCGCCCTTGCGCACCTCCTCCTCCTCCTCAGCCTGCGGCACGGCCTCCGCCTCCCCCTCCGCGGCGGGCGCGGGGGCCGGCGGGGTGACGACGGCGACGGCGCGCTCGAGGACGGGGACGGCGTCGGCGTGGCGGCCGAGGCCGCAGTGGATGGCGGCGGCGACGTGGAGGCTCATGGCGAGCTCGAGCTCGGCGCCGTCGCCGCGGCGCTCGAGCGCGCGCGCCGCCCGCTCGGCGAACTCGAGCGCGCGCGCGGCGCCGCCGCCCTCGCCGGACACCATGGCGTCCCGCGCCTGCTTGAGCAGGAACGGGCCGAGATCCGGGTTGTCCAGCGCCGCCTCGTCCGTGGTGTCCGGGCCGAGCGACTTGCGGGAGGGCTTGCGGGACGCGGAGGAGGGGAGGGGACGGCGGCGCGCGGCGCGGGAGCGGGAGGAGAGCCGGCGCGGGGCCGGCGCCGCGGCGGGCGGCGGCGAGGCGGCGTCGGCGGCCGCGAGCCCCGGCATGGCGCGCGAGAGGTGGTAGGTGGGTGGAGGTGGCGGGGAGTAGAGAGCTAGAGGCCGCGAGCTACCATTTGCGGGTGGGATCTTGCTTCGGAAGGGAAGACGAAGACTTGAAGAGGCCGCGTCGTGCTCGTGCTTGGTGAACGTGACGATGGCAGCGGGATGCTTGCCTGCCTGGCGTGATGATGGCGGCTCCTCGCCGTTGGATCCTTTCTTAAGCAACGGTAGATGGTTCTGATGATCGTCAGGTGCTCATGCGAGCTAGCTCAAGGTTGCCACTTGCCACGTTGTGTGTGTGTGTGTTTTATAGCCTGCTAATTTCATCCAAAATTATATATTCGAAAACTATTCTAGCCAATATTGCTCGTCACATGATATATACAAAAAGCTTGATGTGTCCATGAGAGTGAACATAACATTCTTTCGGCGCCTCGATCACACGCTTCTATGGTATTTTTCACTCCAACGAATTAAAGGATGTGAGGGGATTTGGTGTTCACCCGATCCACTCTCGTTCTTTCAAATACTATTACTAAAAAATGATAGTATCACGGAGAGTTTTTAATCTAGCAAAAAAAATTGAGGATTTGCAGTGATGTTTTAGAATTATCTCATCTAAACTCGGAGAAGTAAACTCACTATTAAGAACTTTTGGAGATTCGCAAAAATCTCTTTCAATCCTCGTAAATACACTAGAAATAAACAAAGCCTAAGTTGGATGTGCGGGGGAGAGTAGAGTAAGGAGAGGTGTGAGAGGGGGTGGCTTGCCTCAATAGCGACCGCTAAGACGACCACGGTAGCTCCAATGGTAAACATCGGTTAGACAACCCTAAGAGCATCTCCAGTCGCGTCCCCAAAGGGATTTGGGGGACGCTGGCCAAAAAAGCGTCCCAGTCGCGTTCCCCAAAGGCCGCTTCGGTCCGAACGTGTCCCAAATATTGTTCGGTGCCCCTGTGTATAGAGGCTCTACCAGGGACACCGGACACGACTTTTACACTTGCTTTTTGTTTAAAGGTCACGTTTGGGGGACGTGGCTATGAAAGGAACCTCCTCCAAACGCAAATTTGGTCCGGACGTCCCCCAAACGACCAATCCGGCATTTTTGCCGGATGTCTGGGGGATGCGACTGGAGATGCTATAACAAGGCTAGTTTACAGGAGAGATCGCAACAACAAAATGTTTGAACAAGTTGTCTAGCAACATGAAGGACGATGAACCAATAAGAAAAGTGCGGGCAATAAGACGGTGTTGAGGAGAAAGGGGGCACCGTCGGAAAAAAATGGGGAAAATTCCAAGGCCCACCAAAATTTAGATTTTTTTCAAAATTATAGCTTTGTTCTTCTTCAATTGACGCGCGCTATAAGTTAGCTCGTAAAGCATGCTTGCATGTCCGGGCGTCAATTCAATTAGAACGAAGGGAGTATTTCATATGTTTGTCATTCCTGTTCCATCAAAGTTAAACAAAATTCATAATTTCAGTTTGAATTTGAACCGAATGTAACCCATTTTTTTGCTAAAATAATATTTCAGTACCCTCGCAGGGGAAAAAGCACGCAACGGCTCTGCGTCATTAGGCAGTCACTGTGATACATCGTCATATCGAGCTGTTTATTTGTGCTCCCTGTCCGCCGCGTGCGCGTAATTGATTGTTCTCCTCGAGTACCGTCCGTTCTAGCCATCAAGATTAGCTGCCAGCAGCCTGATAATTTTGTCCAGTTTTGTCCTTTGCCGTGCTGTTGACGAATTAGCCCTCTACCATTTTTCTTTACTCGCACTCACTGTACAGAATTGTCGGTACCGATGTTTGTTAGAAACCTGAAATCGATCAAGCACAAACATTCTTATATTTTGTGAGATGCGACCACGATCCATTGTCCATGGTGCCACCAACAAACAGGCCATTCCAGCTTGACTAACAGTTCAGTGTGTCGGCACATTTTTTTTTTCAGGTAAAAAGGAGCTTCATTACTCAACAAGGGTCACAAGGCGATAATGCTCAAGGATCCGATTTACAACATCATGCCCCAAACCTTAACTATGTGACCGTACTACAATCAACTGTGGCCAGATTAGCGAGGTTGTGGCTAACCCTAATCTAAGCTTGCTCCACTTTTACAAATTCATAAAGGATTTGCTAGTTTTCAGCTAGCTAGCTGATAACTAACTTCGTGCACAGTTAATTCTTGCACTATTTAATTTGCATCGTGATTTGTGGTAGTTATGAATTGCAACATGAGTTGCAACTAATATTCGATGACATCATCTGACTGAGAACGAAGTATAGTCACACCCAATTCATAAACTTTCTTATGACTAGATAAAGTTCTAAGTTCAAAAATTAAATGCACCAGAGATGATTTCTCCAGCTTATTCCTTCACTGCACCCATAAGTTGAAAGCAGTCTGTCTCAATGATGATTAGAAGATGGCTTCAGAGAAGGGCATATGTCCAATCCTTCAACACACGCTCGAACTTCAGCCTCTAGGGCCCTAGGGGACCGCTACGATGTTTCAGGTATTGACAAGCAGTGAAGATGACTTGCCCAAACTCATCATGTAGTGCTATACCAACCCTGCTCATTCATCTCTAGCATGGAGGCCAATCAACAAAAAAGTTTCACAAACCCCGACAGTGGCTTGCACATGGTTTATCTAGTAGTTTCTTTTTGACACTAACATGGTTTATCTGGTGGTTTCTTTTTTACGAGGCTTGGGGTCTTCAAGGGTGGTCTTCTTGTGGAGCTCCAATTACTCGGTATATCATGTATGCCCTCGAGCAGTTCGTCGGACATATCCTCGAAGACCTCCACGCTATGCACCAAGCATAATTGATGGCGCCACGACGGAGATCTAGCGAGTTCGACACCTCCAGGGATGACTCCACTACGGGGGAAGAGGAGGGAGCGCGCCTTCACCTGGCGGCGGGAGGACCACTGTGACCCCACAGGGCAGTGCTGGGACTCCACGAAGGTCAAGAATTCTTATTAGGATGGAATATTTGGTGTGTTTAGCTATGTACAAACGATAATGTTTTTAATAATAAGACTTATTAATAAAGCATCTTTCGAAAAAAGCGAGATGGTCTATATAAGCCCAGCCATCGACATCTCTGGATAAGCCACAATACGATGGAAAATTCGGAGACGTCAGACGTTGTGAGCCGTTAGATCATGCTCGTCTATAAGGAGCCGTCTGTCGTGCAGGTTATCTACCGATGCAAAACTTTGCTCCGTTCATGATCATCTCTACAATGTGTGGAGAATCGAGACCTATATAAATGTGTCTACATGGCTAGCTAGAAGGCACATCAAGATATATATTTTTATTCAATATGGATGTTAGTGTGATCTACAGATTGGTCATCCATCTCCTTAGGCAGTGACATAGGCATCCCAAATGGGCCTGCCGAAGATAGTACCCGGGGTTTACTGAAGGCCCACTACCCGAAGAATAAGAAGATTCGGAAGCCCAAGATATTATTAAGGAAAGCTAGAGTTGTAATAGGAAGCATTATTTGTAATCTTGCGGGATAAGTTAGAAACCGTCCCGGACTCTGTAACTTGTACAACACGAATCCCTCGGCTCCGCCTCCTATATAAGGGGGAGTCGAGGGACAAAGAAAGCATCGAATCATTGTCTCTCAAACCCTAGTTTTCGTAATAGTCGAGTACTTTTCGGCTGAAACCTTCGAGATCTACTTGCCCTCTACTTCCAACTAAACCCTAGTCTACAACCCGTAGGCATTGATAAGTTAATACCTTGTCAATTGGCGCCGTCTGTGGGAACTAGAGGCGTCAAGGATACGATTTCGATGGCACGTTCAAGATCGTCGACTTCATCAACCGCAAGCAACGCAATGGATCGAGGTAAACAGATCGCAACTGGTCTTGTTGATTTTGTTCCTCACCCGCCCTCCCGTTTGGATGCATATGCGTATCTGGAGGAGCCTATGGAGATGACGTTCGGAAGATTTCACTTTCGCGTCGAGAAAGAGGGATCGTATCGTGTCGAAATTCCTATTTCGTCGGGATCGTCGGCGGTCGATTCCGATTTTTCAAGCTATACATCGTCAACTGAGTCAGGAGAAGAAGAAACTTCGACGTCACGCTTCATCAGCACCAGGGCAAGAGAAAAACTTGCCAAGATCTTCAGCGACATGTCATTTGAGTTATCCGCGGACTCCTATATAAGCGATGGCTCAAGCAGTGTCGACAGCTACGACTTCATCGACAAATCTACTACAGTGGGCAAGGTCTTCGCCAATCTTCATGATGGTGTCACCAAACCCAACATAGATCTGAATACAAAGTATCACCAGATTTATGTCATCGGAGAGCCAAGTCATAATCAGGAGGAAACATCTGAGGCTTTCGACGATTTGGGAAATCCATACGTCGATCCCTCTGATTTGCGACGAGGCCTAGGCAATAAATATATCGGGCCACAGCCGCGAGACAGAGTACGACTTCCGCAAGCAGCATGGGATAGAGCCGCAAGAGCTATGGATGGCTCAGAACCAATGGCAACCACAACCACGCCAGAAGAATTACAAGCATATCAATATAGGCTCGCACGAGGTGCAAGAGAATTGGAAAAACAGACAGCTGAGCTAAACAGAAGAAAGGAGGCAGCCTCTGCATCAAGTAGGCGAAGGGCAGAGCTGAGTCGACAATCCAGAACTTCGGGTGATAGCCACAGGGAAGCTCGGAACAGAGCAAGATCAAGGTTGCAAAACGTACCTGAAGGAGAAAGAGAGCACTTGGTTCAAAACCTCGACATGTCTTTTATGTCGATAGACACGAGAGGGAACATCATCCCCAAGACACCAGAAGCTGGGTATATGGCGACACAAGCTTTCATCCTTGCATCCAGACCACCCCCAGGAGATCCAAGGGAGGCATTGTATAACATGGCAATGGTAGGAGTTGGAGCCATGGGGACGGCGTTTGTGTCAACACCTCCCGAAGGAACAGCAAGGCAAAATAGTCCGCGACCTGCGGCAGCAACAACAGCAGCTCCCGAAGACCAAGTGGAGCAAGGGACACGGCAGCACAAGCAAGGGTCGACAGAGCGCGACAAAGCAGAAGGGAACATCGGCAATCCGCAGAGCTAAACGACGAGGATATGTGTGGGTTGCCATGCTTCACAAGGAGAGTTCGAAAAACTCGAGTCCCTTCGGGATTCAAGTTACCCGATAACTTCAAGAAATTCGACGGCCTTCAAGATCCAGAGGATTGGCTAATCGATTATCTCGAGACGGTGAAGCTCACAGGAGGAACCAGAGCGACAGCTATGCAAAGCATCCAGGTGCATCTAAGTGGAGCCGCACGATCTTGGATAAAGAAACTTCCTCCAGGATCTATCGACAGCTGGGAAACCTTCGAGTACGTGTTCGTCAAGAACTTCCGGTCCACATGTAAAAAACCTGCGTCATTAGAGGAGCTAAGAGCGTGCCGACAAAAGCCAGACGAGCCTATGAGAAAATATATCCAAAGATGGAATATCATCAAAAACTCGGCAGAAAATATATCTGACGAGAGAGCAATAGATGCGTTTGTCGCAGGAATCAGGCGTGGAGATTTTGTCGAGGATCTGGGGAGGACCAATCCAAAGACAGTATCCGCATTAATGGAAATAGCAAACAGATGGACAGATGGAGAAGATGCTTTTCACAACAAACGGCATAGGTCGCTAGAGGAAGATCGCGGTCGAAATTACCAACCAAGGCGACAATTTCCTCGGCAGTACTCGAACTATGATGCTCCAGGACAAATCTCGGCTGGCTTCCGATCAAGCACAGGAGGAAACAACAGAGATGAGTACCAGAGAAGCAACGAGCAACGAGGAGACAACAGAGATGACTCTCGAAACAATAGGCAAAATAGCGGGCCAAGGTTCCAGAGGCCTTTTGTGTCTCCCGAAGAGATGATGAACGGGCCGTGCCAGATGCACTTTTTCCTCAACAGCAACGGAAAAAGACAGTCAGGACATCTGCAGAAGGATTGTCGCAATTTCCAGGCAATGCTAAGGTATGCAGGGCACGCTAATGCTCAGGCAACACAGAGAAATCCTCGAGAACCCAGGAGTGAGATTCACTTGCCACCTCCTCCCGCGATTACGGACGACAATCGACATCAGCTCAGAATAGCGGCAACACCTCCACCACCACCTTACGTGGATCCTAACTCTAATGGAGCGGTCTCGATGATTCAGAAGGGAAGGCCATCCAATAGAACTCAGAAAGTAATCTCGCGGCAGGTGTTCATGGCAGAAAAAATGCCTCCACCAATAGTCGAGTACCTTAATTGGTCAGGGCAGGACATTGGCTTCACCATAGCGGACCATCCACAGCAAGTTCCTCGACCAGGGCAATCAGCACTCATACTACCAGCAGTCATCGCAGGATTCGACGTATCTCGCGTGTTTATAGATGGTGGCAGCAGCTTAAACCTCATGTACGCAGATACATTAAGGAAGATGAACATATCCTTAGCAAACCTGAAGCCAACAGACACGAGATTCCACGGTATCACGCCAGAGAAGCCAAGTTATCCGCTGGGGAAGATTAATCTCGACGTCCAATTTGGGACCCGAGAAAATTACAGAATCAAGAAGCTGGAGTTCGAAGTCGTAGATTGTCCGTCACAGTACCACGCTCTGTTGGGTCGACCAGCATATGCTAGATTTATGGCGGTGCCACATTACACGTACCTGCTATGGAGGATGCCTGGACCTAAGGGACCAATCACAGTCAAAGGAAGCTTCGCCCTAGCCGATAAATGTGATAAGGATTTTCATCGAATATCAGAAACTTTCGGGATGCAAGCTGAGTATTTGGCGTCAAGGCTCATGACTGACTACGACGTGCTGCCAGACGTTGGAAGGCCAAATAAAGAACCAACTTTCAACACCGAGAAAAATTCTAAGGAGGTGCAGATTCACCCGACAGACCCAAAAAAGACGACATCCATCGCAAACGACATGGACCTCGCATAGGAAAGCGCTCGTCGAGTTCCTCCGTGAAGCTGGAAAATCTTCGCATGGTGTCCAGGTGACATGCCAGGAGTACCCGGGGAACTTGCCGAGCACCACCTAAACTTGGATCCACTAAGCGAGACCAATCAAACAACCTTTGCGGCGTTTTTGAACCAAAGCGCAAGGCTATCTTTGTCGTAAATTGATCGACTGAGAGAAGCTGGTTTTATCAAGGAGCTGCACACAGAGGCCACATGGGTAGCTAATCCAGTGTTGGTGCCGAAGAAAAACACTAAGGTCCTTCGCATGTGCGTCGACTTTACGTGTCTCAATAAACATTGTCCAAATGATCACTTTCCCCTCCCGAGGATCGACCAAATTATCGACTCCACGGCAGGATGTGAACGTCTTTCCTTTTTGGACGCGTATTCTGGTTATAACCAGATCAGGTTAAAAGAAGAAGATGAAGTAAAAACAGCGTTCATCACACCTTAAGGCGTGTTTTGCTACAGAACAATGCCCTTTGGTCTGAAAAACGCGGGAGCAACATATCAGAGGATGATGCAGAAGTGTTTGGCGACACAGATTGGGAAAAATGTGCAAGTATACATCGACGATGTCGTCATAACGTCAAAAAAGGGGGCGACGCTGATCGAGGATCTCAAGGAAACCTTTGACAACCTCGACAAATTCTGCCTCAAGCTGAACCCGACGAAGTGCTCCTTCGGCGTCCCAGCAGGAGAACTTCTTGGGTTTTTAGTTTCAGCAAGAGGGATTGAAGCAAATCCCGACAAAATACAAGCTATCGTAACAATGAGGAAGCCAACAAAGTTGAAAGAAATACAACAATTAACTGGGCGAGTCGCAGCTTTAAGCAGGTTCGTCACCAGGCTGGGAGAAAAAGCGCTACCGTTTTACGCTCTAATAAAGCAAGGGGAGAAATTCCAGTGGAACGAAGAAGCCGATAGAGCTTTCGAGGATCTGAAGCGCATAATCTCGACACCACCAATCTTGGTGGCGCCGAAGGAAAAGGAACCTCTCCTGCTGTACATTGCAGCCACACCCCAGGTGGTTAGCACGGTGCTAGTCGTCGAAAGAGAAGAAGAAGGGAAACTCCATGGAGTGCAAAGGCCGGTATACTTCATCAGTGAAGTTTTATCGCCTTCCAAACAGCGGTACCCGCAGTACCAGAAATTAGCATATGGAGTGATTACAACGGCAAGAAAGTTGCGCCACTATTTTTCGGCACATCCGATAATAGTAGTCAATGAAGCACCTCTCTCAAATATACTGAACAATCCAGAAGCTACAGGGCGTGTCTCCCTTTGGGGAATAGAACTTTCCCCTCGGGACATCACGTATGAAAAAAGAAAGGCAATCAAGTCGCAAGTTTTGCCAGATTTCATTGCAGAGTGGATGGAGCTGCAAAACACAGGACCCCCAGATTTGTCGAGAACTTGGACTATGAACTTTGATGGATCCAAGAGAGTAGAAGGAGCTGGCGCAGGAGTAATACTTATATCACCTGAAGGCGACAAGTTAAAGTATGTCCTACGGATGACGTTCCCAAACGCATCCAACAATGAAGCAGAATACGAAGCTCTCATACATGGGATGAAGATGGCGAAAGCTTGCGGCGCAACTCGACTAAAAATCTTTGGCGACTCACAATTGGTGGATTAGCAAGTTATGAACCAATGTGATGCAGTCAATGATAGCATGATAGCATACAAGGAGGTGTACAATGAGCTTGAGAAGCTGTTTGATGGATGCGAAGTAGGCTGAGCAATGATGAAGCCGACGTTCTTGCAAACATCGGGTCGCAGTGCCTCCCAATCCCGCCAGGCGTATTTTGGGAAGAAATAGCGGAGAGATCCACAAAGCCGAAGAAAGCGCAGAAAAAAGCAAAGGAAGGAAAAACTTCGGCGCCCCTCAAAGAAGCTGTGGAGGACGAAGAAGACCAAGAGCTTGTGATGATGGTAGAAGTTCCTTGGATGCAAGCCTACATATCGTATATCCTTCGGAAAGAAATACCCGACGATCCAGTTGTGGCAAGGCGAATTATTCGATGGTCCAAAGCTTTCACAGTGGTCAAAGGGGAGTTATACAAGCGAAGTATTTCAGGCGTCTTGCAAAGGTGCGTCACACCCGAAGAAGGAAGGATAATCCTAAAAGATGTGCACGAAGGAATATGTGGTCACCACGCGAGCAGCCGAGCTATTGCAGCCAAGGTTTTTCGGGCAGGATTTTACTGGTTGACAGCAATCAAGGATGCAAAAGAGATAGTAAGAACCTGCGATGCGTGCCAGAGATTCGCCGCAAAACCTCACTCTCCGGCGGCAGAGTTGATGCCAATACCATTGTCGTGGCCCTTTGCCCAATGGGGACTCGATATGGTGGGCAAGTTGCACAAAGCTTCGCCAGGAGGATATGAGTACTTGTTGGTCGCTGTCGACAAATTCACAAAGTGGGTAGAAGCGAAGCCAATAAATTCACCAGATGCAGCATCAGCAATAAAGTTTGTGAAAGGCCTCGTTTTTCGGTTCGGAGTGCCTCATAGCATTGTCACAGACAACGGTACCAACTTTACATCCAAGGAATTCAAGGAGTACTGCGCAGAAGTAGGCATTAAGTTGCACTTTGCGTCAGTTGGGCACCCGCAAACCAATGGCCAAGTCGAGAAAGCCAATGGCATCATCTGCAACGGTATCAAAAAACGCTTGCTAGGACCGCTTGAAAAGGCTCGACATACCTGGCCAGAGGAATTGCCAAGTGTTTTATGGAGCATCCGAACAACACCAAATACGGCGACACAAGAAACTCCGTTCTTCCTCGTCCACGGAGCTGAGGCAGTACTGCCAATTAAAATAGAGCATGATTCTCCAAGAGTGACAGAGTATGACGAGGAAACTTCAAGAAAAGCTTTGGAGGACGACGTAGACGCACTTGATGAAGCTCGAGACGAAGTACTTTCATGAGTCACCAAATACCAGCAGGACCTCAAAAACTACCACAGTCGACGGTTAAGGCCACGATCTTTCCAGGTCGGAGATTTGGTCTTACGGTTAAATCAAAAAAGTACTGAAAAGCTCGAGTCGCCATGGCTAGGCCCTTACATCGTCACATAAGTAATCGAAGGAGGTGCATACAGGATCAAGGACAAGAAGACAGGGGTTCCCAAGAAAAACCCCTGGAACGTGGCACAGCTCAGGCGGTTCTACGCCTAGAGTCGAAATATAGTCCTCCTCTGTAAAAATACAATGTACTGAAACGCCCGCGAGTTTTCAGACGCACTCTTTTCCTTTTCGGGGCACCGAGTGGGGCCGGAAAGGTTTTTAATGAGGCGGGCTCGCGGTGCTGCTATATAATAAAGATAGTGGAGATATACTTCTTATTCTTCGACACGCTCGGGGGCTCAACGCCTTCAAGTTACAAAATATACACAATATAGATAAACTAGACTTACCGAAATATTTCGCCTTGGTACAAGAATACCTCGCCAAATAGAACATCGGAAGATAATAATTCTAAATATAGTGTACTCGTCAAAATTTTAGTGCCTTGGTCTGAAAACCTCGCAACAAAAATATAGAACTTCGCCACCAAGACACTCGGGGGCTCATAACCCATCGATGGAAAAATAAAGATAAGTTCTTGCAACAAGAAAAAGAATCTTTGAGATAACAAAACAGTACAAATTTCAGCCAAAGGCTCGGGGGCTTGATGATCAAAAATAGAAACAATACATATTTTCAGAGTCGACAGCTTTACAATATAGATCATGTTTACAAATACACAATGGTGAAACTACAGCAAGAAAAAGGAGAAAACCCTCAATGGATACCTAGCACTTGATCTATGGTTATTCGCTCATTGGAAGGATGAGTACTATGCTCGGCATAGCTACCCTTCACAAAGAACTCAGCATCCATCCGAAGAAGTTCATCCATCATATCTTCGGCTACAGGAGTCACCAGATCATCAATCTTGCCCATGTTTCTCTTTTTCTTCGACATCTTGGCCAGGCACGTGGGAACAATTTGATTCATGGGCAATTTTGGATAGCAAATCTTTATCATCATCATAGCAAATCTTGCGCCAGCAGAGAGTTGAGCCCGCACAAAGCCATGGATTCGAGGAGCATCTCGAAATTTTTCCATTAAAGCAGGAAGAGTTTCTGGCATCTTGTTGCGAGGAAACATGGTTCCATAAACCAAAAACAAAGTCTTCGTACAGAAGTCAAGGAAGTCACGGACCTGAGCCGCACGATCTTGGAATCTGACAATTTGGCGGGTACGCTCAGGGGTAACCCAAAAATTAGAACCATGTTGTGCAGCCAGTCTGAGCAGAACGTTGGCTCGAGCTTCAACACGTTGGTCTTCGGCAGCAGTATCCAAAAATGAGCCTGGTACAGCAAATAAATTGTCAAGGAAGGAAAAAATAGTAAAAACAACGACCAGCATGATTATGAACAGGAAACATACCTGTCATGTCCAGGCTGGCGTCAGTCATCAGCTGAAGCATATAATTCTCTCGAGAAGAAGCCTCGGTAGCCTCAGCAACAGCAGCATCCTTTGCAGCAATGGCTTCTTTTGCCTGTTGAAGAGCAATTTTCTCTCTCTCGGATGCTTGTCGAGATTGTTCCATCATCGCAAGAGTTTGTTTCTTCATGGATTGGAGTTGTTGGCGTAGTTCTTGCAAATCTTGCGACAAGTGTTGTCTTGAAGAACCTTCGACGAGGTTATCGTTGACCAGTGTTTTCTTCGAGAAGGAGGATGCAGGAGAAGTATCGGCGGAATGAGGATTGGCAAAGTAGTTATCAAATATCAACTGGAAAAGAAAATTCAAATATCAAAGGATTGCACAAGACAGAATTCCATTGATCTTCAAGAAATTTACATGGATATTACAGAAGGAGTTCTTCAAAAGGACTACTAAGATAATTGTCGCCAAAGCTAATATGGCGACAATAGCTAAAGAAACAGAAAAAATAAAAAGAAGGGGCATTCAACTAGACCTCCGGCTTTGATGAGCTAGGAGTTGAAGATGGCTTGATTCCGAGATAGGCCAGGATTTTCTTCGTGTTGGGCTTTGCCGCCTTAATCAGCGATCGCCATTTTGTTTGCTCTATCTGCTCCGTGTCGCCTACTTTTGCCCAGTCGATGGTTTGTTGGCTATCAGCGACCAAGGCTACAGTGTTTTTGACAGCAATCTTCATGTTCTCCTGGCGCATCTTCAGTCCAAGATCCTGTTGATCGCCAAAACCCACCGGCGGGCAGCGGCCTGTCAACACGGTAGAGCCGGGAAGAGCCTAGAGCTGCGGCTGGCTGAGACCCCTCCGAGCGACGGCCCGCAATGCTCTTCTGGTCACACGCGGCGATGCGAAGTGCAAGGGCATGCCACCTGACCTATACAGTCGGGAAGGTGATGGGGATGCCTCGCTTAGTTCCTGCATGGCATACACGTAAACATTAAATCAGAGCCTCGATCGGCTCTCAGGTTATCCTGTGAATCGGCTCAAAGAGCCGATCCACCCATGATCCGTACGGGGTGCACGAATACTTGGTGATCCTGCTTGATCAAGATAAAGCTAATGAGATCTACGACGATTTAGGGTTTTCACCGCATAATCGGATCATCCTACTCCAGGTTGGGCCTCGCGGCCACGCACGGTGCTCGTAAGCCGATCCTAAACAAGGCCACACAACCAACGTGACGTTGATCATCGGAACATCCTGTTTAGGACTTGCGAACGCCACCCTACGTGCCGCTGGATCCTCCCCCCCTTCGTAAGGCCTAACTATTGCAGATATTAAACTAATCCTTGCAGAGCAAGGAGCAATCGTAACGGATCAGATCTACTAGATGATGAACAAGCGGTGCCGCCCCACGCACGAGATAGGCGTGAGGGCGGCTAGACATGCGAGGGTTGCACTACGTAAGCATGTTTATACGAAGAGCTATGCTAACCCTAACACATCTATGATAACTACGTTGCCCGCCATCAAAGACGCTTCAGTACGGGCAACGCATGAACAACGTGGGGCTTGTGCTGCCTAGATCGCAAGATGCGATCTAGGCAGCATGTCGCTACGATTGAAACCCTCGAGACGAAGGAGTTGGCGATGCGCCGAGATTGGTTTGTTTTGGGGTGAACGTTGTGTTGTTGTTTATTCCATAAACCCTAGATACATATTTATAGTCCAGCGGACTTTCTAATGTGGGAATATCCCACCGTGCACGATACAAACTCTAATCTTGATCTAGAACATAATCTACTATAATTAAAGATACACGGGCAAACTAGCCCAAATTCTCCGTGCAAGGCCGCTTCAGAGATCTTCCACGTGTAGTCCTCTAAGCCCATCTCTCTTACGGCCCACCTCTGGATTTGTCCAAAATCTGGTGATAACACATGCCCCCCTGGTTTTGGAAATAATTTTTCCAAAATCATTTAAGCTTTCCTTTCGAAGGGTCATGTCGTGGCAGAGCAGAGCTGTTGCAGTATCCGTTATCATTATGCCCTGTCTTCTCAGCTTCTCTGCAAAATTCGATAGCTCTGGCGTCATCTCCTTGGAAACTGTAATGACAGTAAATTTCCACCAGGCTCCTCATTATTTAACTGTGCCGATCGATTAACTTTCTTCATCTCCTTCCTCTATTCCAGCCATCGGCACCCAAAAAACCCTCTTTTCCCTCAGCAATGTCTTCCTCTTCCTCCTCCTTCTCAAACCTCTTCCCCCCATTCTCGCCGAAAAAGAATGAGGACAAACCTTCTTCCGAAGTGAACCCCCTCCCCTCCGATGAGGAGAAGAAAGAAGGAGAAGCAGCGAAGGCCAAGGCCTTCCCCTCCGTCAAGCTCCCGCCGAAGAAGCGCTCCCGCATGTGGGCGGACAGCGAGGATGAAGATGACGACGAAGAAGAAGAAGAGGAGGAAGAAGATGAATCTTCCTCTTCCGCCGGGTACCCGCCAACCAAGCGCTTCCGCTCCTGGGCGGACAGCGAGGACGATGATGATGACGAGGAGGAAGAGGCTCCGGCCACAGGCTGGGGTAGCAGCGACGAGGAGCTCCCCGGGAGCAGCGCCGACGACATCGACGGCGGCGACGACGAGGATAGCGACGATTAGTAGAAATAGGACTAGTAGTAGCAGTGCGCTAGGCACTAGATCCCTCTTTTGAGAGCTATCGGCTCTTTCTTGTAAAGCCGCTCCTCTGACTTAATGAAATTGTTCTTTTGATTCATCTTTCAATTGCCCCAATTTCATTCCTTCCGCCTGCCATGTCAAGACCGATAGCAATGTATCGATTTTTGGCCGCCCATGAAGCTGGATTCTTATGTCGATTAGCTCGTAGGCCAAGAACTTCTCAATTTCAGGCTGCGATTTGGTATCTGACCATATTTTTTCGCAATCCCTTAGCCGATGACTATTCATCGGCTATTTTGAGAATCCAATCCCTGTGCAGCGACAGGCCAGTCCAAAATCTGTAAAAGCCGACGGCCTCCCTTCCTGATTCCTCTCCATAGCTTCAGCAATCTTCTTTCACGAACAGAACTGCTTCCAGAGAGGATCACAACGCAGGATCAATCGATGCAATCTCGATGTAGTCCGTTGCCCCCCGAGTCTTCATCAAGGCGAGGACAGTCGTGAGCTAACCACATGTGTCACCACCAACCTCCGAATCATAATGCCAGCCGATTCCATCAAAATCGGCTCTCTAAAGAACTTCTAGGGCGAGCTGCCCCCCGAGCCTTCATCAAGGCAAGAATACCGGCGAGGATGCATAAGTCGTTGATCAGCTTTCTCCTACTGAACATCGACGTCGATGTAAATCCTTGAACACATAGCCAGTAGGTCTTGGTCCCGTGCAACTGTACTAAAGTCGATGACTGCGCATCGGCTTCGCTTCTTGCGAATTTTTTTTTTTTTGTTTGGCCGATTTTTCTTAATCGGCCCCCAATGTTCCACCGCACGCATGTCTGCACATGTTTATCCGCACATGTTCATCTGACTATATGCCCCCCGAGCCGAATCTGCCAAATGATTGCAGATATCGGCTTTCTTAATAAGTCGTGCACTGCACTTGCACGTCGACTTCGCAAAGATTCATGCTGACTTTCATCTGCCGACGTGGCCGCTGCCCAGTAGATCGTTGCTGACCATAAACAGAATATGTGCAGAAGATAATTTTGGCCGGTTGCTGGAATCGGCCTCCACATTGCTTGTTCGATGAAGGTTTTGTAATGTTCCTCCATAAAATTTTTGGGGCCGATCACAAGGATCAGCCTCGCACGGTTCGCTCATTGGTTTAATCTTGCTACTCGGTTAGGCTGGATAAAACCAACCCAACCTCTGACTTGATGCGCCTGCTGTCATCCACCTTGAGTACATCGTATAATCGTGGAGCACTAAACTCTGTCGGCAAGACAAACACCATGTTTGTGCCAGCCGATGTTTCATCATCGGCTCTCCTTTGTTTGGGGCGCCACTCCATTCTCCGTGGACGACCCTCTTCATTCAGGGCTCGCTGAACCTTTGCAGCCAGATCAGGCCGTGCCTTTCTTAGCGTATGCAGGTATAACCTTTCGGCTTCCTCGAGGCCGCGTAACCGCTGAACCCTGCGTTTTTGTGAACGGCTGAGTCCGTCAGGGCACCACCTTGGACGGTGGTACCTGTCTTCTTCTTCTGGTCCCTCGTTTTCGGAATCCTCAAGATCTGCCCAACGAGTTGACTCAGCGCGTTTGCTTGGTGGTGGGAGAGGCCCTAAGCGCTCAAACACAGACACGTTGGCTGCCTCCTTCTTCTTCTTGTTGCATTCTGGGCAATTGCCGATTGTGGGCAATCGGCTCATTCCTGAATCCCAGCGATGTACGAAGAAAGGGCGGTCCCGATGTCTGGCGTTGTCATCTTGCTCCCTTGGCCTGTCCGTGGCACGGCGCTCGTGCTCCTCCTCATCGCGATCCTGCCGACGATGTCTTCTGGCTTCTCTAGCCAGACGATCTCCTTCATCATCACAGTTGGACCGTCGGCGTTGGTCATACTGACTCACATATTTGTTGAGGAGGTGATCAGAGAGAGGTCGCTGATATCTTATGTTCTTCACTTCTCCCTCTGTGACGTAGCGCTTGCCATCATGATGGAGCCGATCGCGTGGAGCGGCCTCTTCTGTGTCCTTGCTATGAGAGCAGCTGCCCTCATCTCCATCTTTGCCAGAGTGGTTCCCAGGCCCTACCATGTTGATGCTGAACGTGGGACCTGGCTGGCAGCCCTCGGGGTAGATGACTTCTACCATGTTAACGGCGGGGAAGGGCTGGGTGTCTACCTTCATGGCGTACTGGTTGAAAATTAAACGCCCCTTCTCTATCGCCGCTTGGATGTCTTTGACGCCACACCACTGCGATCGTTTGTGGCATGGGAAAGCGAGTTGTGGAATTTGCGGTCTGGCTTTCCGTTTAGCTCTTGCGCCGTAGGGAACTTGAGACCTTCAGAATCGTCAACTGTTTCTCCTTAAGCAGGAGGTCGAAGATTTGTTCAGTCTTGGTCACGTCAAAATCAAATCCCACAGGCGGCCCTGGTGGCTTTACCCATTTGCGGGATACGGGGGTTCCTCCCCGTGTCCACTCAGCCACTTGTTATTCTTGGTATCCCGCAGGGACTTCACCTTCCTCTGTATCGTCCATGACTACTGCACGCTTGAACTTGTCTTGGTACAGTCTAGGTGGCGCTGTTCATATGCTTTGATAGTTTTACGAACCATGTGCGCCGGCGAGGATAATCTGCTTGGGAGGCCATGTCCTTGAGCTGTGTTGCAAGGCCAGCTACGCCAATTCGATCGCTTCCTTTTCGGTTATACGAACCGAATAACATCGGTTCCTAAGATTCTGAAGCGGCGGATGTACTCTGTCACCGTTTCTCCGCGCTTACGACGTAGTTGTGCTAGATCGGCAATGCTAGACTCGGAAGCTTCTGAATGGTATTGCGTATGGAACTGTTCTTCCAATTGCTTCCAAGACTGGATGGAGTTTGGCGGCAAAGAGGTATACCATCCAAAGCCGATCTGTGAGGGACCGTGAAAAGAGCCTCACGCGTAGCTGATCCGACACTGAAGCCGGTCCTAGTTGCGCCAAATATCGGCCGATGTGCTCGATGGAGCTGGAGCCATCCGATCCACTGAATTTGGAGAAGTCAGGGAGCCGATATTTAGGTGGCAGCGGGATCATCTCGTACTCGTCGGGGTACGGCTTGGAATAGCCGATTGCCCTCCTTTTCGGCATAATGCCGAACTGGTCTCTCAGTATGGTACTGATCTGATCCGCCGTGCTGGCTGCAGGAGATGCATTCTGAAGATTCGCCGGGGTGGCGTACTTAGCCAGCCATGTTTGCTTTTCCAGCTCTGAGCCAACTGCAGGAGCTGGGCTCGGGAGTTTCGTCGGGGTGGCGTACTTAGCCAGCCATGTTTGCTTTTCCAGCTCTGAGCCAACTGCAGGAGCTGGGCTCGGGAGTTTCGTCGGGGTGGCGTACTTAGTTAGCCACGTCTGCTTCTCAAGCTCTGTTGCTGACGTTCCTCCTGTTTGCGCCGAGTCCCTGACGTTGTGGCCTGGTTTGAGAGTGGCCGGTTGCCACAATCGGCACATACGTGCACGCGTATCCTTGAGGGATCTCCTTGGGCGCCTCGGCCAAGAACTGGTAGTCACTAGGGTCACCACCGATCTTGTAGACGACGAATGCCGGTGTAGCCGGCACTTCAGCTGGTGCTGCCAACGCATATGGCAGCGGTGGACGGGACTGGAGTGGCAACTCTCCTTGGTGCGTCCCGAGAGCTGGTCCTGTCGGCGAGTACTGGTGGCTCATGATCTCCTGGATCACGCGCAGAGCGAGACGCTCCAACACGTTGACCAAGTTTTCAGAGTGGCGGTGTAGCGAGTGAGCCACCAAGTAGTTGATCTCCTGCCGTAGGGCCCTGGTGCGTTCCTCCGACGGGGCAGAGATCTATCCCATCGAGCGCACCTTGTGGTGAGAACCCCTTCCATCTGATGCCATGGGTACGGGTTCTGCGAAAAGAGCCGATGAGGTCGGCTTCGAGGGTGGCCTTGATCTCGTCATGTTTCTTCTTGAGCTCAGCGAGCAGCTCCTCGTAGGTGACCGGGCGTGCCGTCCGCCGCCATCTCGGATGTAGATGGCGATGTGGTTGATGTAGATGATTGTCCCACCGGGCGTGCGAGAATGTGTTGATCGCCAAAACCCACCGGCGGGCAGCGGCTGTCAACACGGTAGAGCCGGGAAGAGCCTAGAGCTGCGGCTGGCTGAGACCCCTCGAGCGACGGCCCGCAATGCTCTTACGGTCACGCGGCGATGCGAAGTGCAAGGGCGTGCCACCTGACCTATACCTGGTCAGGAAGGTGATGGGGATGCCTCGCTTAGTTCCTGCATGGCATACACGTAAACATTAAATCAGAGCCTCGATCGGCTCTCAGGTTATCCTGTGAATCGGCTCAAAGAGCCGATCCACCCATGATCCGTACGGGGTGCACGAATACTTGGTGATCCTGCTTGATCAAGATAAAGCTAATGAGATCTACGACGATTTAGGGTTTTCACCGCATAATCGGATCATCCTACTCCAGGTTGGGCCTCGCGGCCACGCACGGTGCTCGTAAGCCGATCCTAAACAAGGCCACACAACCAACGTGACGTTGATCATCGGAACATCCTGTTTAGGACTTGCGAACACCACCCTACGTGCCGCTGGATCCTCCCCCCCTTCGTAAGGCCTAACTATTGCAGATATTAAACTAATCCTTGCAGAGCAAGGAGCAATCGTAACGGATCAGATCTACTAGATGATGAACAAGCAGGGTGCCGCCCCACGCACGAGATAGGCGTGAGGTCGGCTAGGCATGCGAGGGTTTCACTTCGAAAGCATCTTTCTACGAAGAGCAGTGAAATCCCTGACACATCTATGATAAAAACGTTGCGCGCGATCAAAGACGCTTGATGCGGGCAACGCATGAACAACGTGGGGCTTGTCTTTGCCTAGATCGCAAGATGCGATCTAGGCAGCATGTCGCTTACCTGATTGAAACCCTCGAGACGAAGGAGTTGGCGATGCGCCGAGATTGGTTTGTTTTGGGGTGAACGTTGTGTTGTTGTTTATTCCATAAACCCTAGATACATATTTATAGTCCAGCGGACTTTCTAATGTGGGAATATCCCACCGTGCACGATACAAACTCTAATCTTGATCTAGAACATAATCTACTATAATTAAAGATACACGGGCAAACTAGCCCAAATTCTCCGTGCAAGGCCGCTTCAGAGATCTTCCACGTGTAGTCCTCTAAGCCCATCTCTCTTACGGCCCACCTCTGGATTTGTCCAAAATCTGGTGATAACAGATCCTCTGGCGGGTTGAAGTCCTTGGCAAGAGCAAGGAAAGTCTTGGGTTCCGCTTTCTTCGGGAAGAAGTAGGGGAACAGCCGCAACAATCCTGAATCAGCATGCCCAATGCCTTCGCGAGCTTCAGTTCCATGAAACTCAAGCATAGAAAGCGCGTCAAGAAGAGGATCGTTGTCAGGATCTCCAAGCTCGAATTCTTGGTTTGTTTTACCTGTCGCAGAAAATATATGTTAGTCGACAGTGAGTAAAGAAAAGCAAGTCTAAGAAAAAATAGAGTGTATCGACAAACTTACTGACAAAGCGCTGATTCTGCGTCTCCAAGCGCTTGATGATCGCCTTTTCACGAGTGGCCTGGGCAGCTTTGTGCTCGTTCAAAGCAGTTTCGGCATCATCAAGTCTTTTCTGCAGATCTTTGATACCAGCAGCTTCTGCCTTGGCTTTATCAGCCTCCGCTTTAGCTTTACTAGCATCAAGTTCAGCCTTCTTGCGAGCCGCTTCACTTTGCTCTAACTTCTGAGCAAGTGTGTCGACAAGCTTGTTAGCCTCCGCAAGTTTTTCTGCCAAAATAGTTAAGAATCGTTAAAATTGCGACAAAACAGGAGCAAGAAGTTATAAACAAAGGCTAGCAAAGAATTATTACCTTCAGTCTTGCTGGCATACTCACGGTACCCAATGAACTGGGCACCGATGCGAACAAGCTCTTTGATCATAGGCTGTCAAAGAAAGACAAAGAAAGAAAATGTCGGTATGGGAAAAATATGATGGCATAAAGAAGCAAACAGAAGAAATATAGACAGTGGCAAGAAAATTGAAAAGCTTACATCATTCAAGAGAGGGCTAGAGGAGCTACCCAATTGGAGGGTAGGCTCCGGGATTGTTTCAACCCTTGTCCTTTTTGGTGAAGGGACAAGAGGGCTTGAAGGAGGAGTAGGAGCGCCGACGTTTTGTTGAGGAGGCGAGGATTCCTCTCCTTTGACTGGCGTCTCCGAAACAATCAGAGTATGTGACGTACTCGTTCGAGCAGCCACATCAACAGCTGGTACTTCTTCCTCATCATCACTGCGGTTAAATGTCGGCAGCATAAAAAGCAAGATAGACAAAAATCTTCGAGTACAAAATAAAGTGAAATAAAAGGTAACTTACGAGCTGATAAGGGACTCAAGGTATGGATCATAAGTTGCCTTCTGGCGTGAAGGACCAACTTCTTCGGCTTTGGAGGTGCCGGAATCTTCGACCTCGTCCCTTTTCCTTTTGTTCCTTGGAGAAACAGCAGGAGGAGGAGATTGTGCCGATGCAGTACGTTCAGAAGATCCCGCAGATTTTTGGGAATCTACGGGTTCATTCACAAATGAGGGGGCATCTTGGTTGTCATTGGTGACAACGGCCCTTTCCTCGACTTCTCCACCTTCAGGAAGAGGAGGAAGCGAGACAAGATTTGGATGGTTCTATATAAAAACACAGGGGAAGATATCAAGAAAGGAGTTACAAAAAAGGATAGCAAGGCAATAACAAATCAATCGACAAAGTTTACCTTGGGAAGCGCATTGGTGGCGCTGTACGGTTTTACACGACAAGAAGAAGGGACATGATCTTTTTTGCTGAGGGAGGAGATTTTTCGGACAAGCTTTTCTAAGTCCTTGACCTCTAAATCCGCCGACAACCGATCTACGTCCTTGTCGCTAGCGTACTTCCAGAGAGGGTATTTGCGAGGTTGAAGAGGCTGCACCCTGGTTCTAAGAAAATACGATGTGATCTGAATACCTGACAGCTCCTTGCCACGAGTATTTTGCAACTCATGGATACGAGCCATCAGGGCCTCTGTCGACGCTTTTTCTTCTTCGGTAGCCTCTGCATCCCAGGAGCGGCGGCGAAGGATTTTCTCGGCACCATCGAAGGGAGGGATGTTGTCTTCAGCACATCCATGGTTCTCTTCCTCAATGTACAATCACTTCTTGCGCCACCCTTGAACTGAGTCAGGGAGTTTGACGTCGAAGTAGTCGACCGTGGGGCGAACAGAAATAACAACGCCGCCTATATTATAGGCGACATTGGGGGAGCCATTACGGCGACAAAAGAAAATGCGCTTCCATAGCGCCCAGTTAGGCTGGACGCCAAGGAAGGCCTCGCAGAGGGTGATGAAAATGGAGATGTGGAGAATAGAATTTGGCGTGAGGTGGTGAAGTTGCAGACCATAAACGAAAAGTAGTCCGCGGAGGAAAGGATGAATGGGGGCGGAAAGACCGCGGATGAGATGGTCGATGAAACTTACCCGATACCCCATTGGAGGGGTTGGGTAGCTTTCTTCACTAGGGAAGCACAGCGCCTTCGGCTTCTTGCTGATCCCCAGCTTCTTCAGGAGATTGATGTCTTGGGTGGAAATTTTGGACCTTTCCCACTCCGCGCTTCCCAGATCCACGGCAGCCATTGATGATTCAGGCGTGCTGTGTCTGATCAACCGGCGAGGTGGCATCAACAATGGCGCGGGAATGCAGCTTGGAGAGGATGAGCTCAGAGAGTTGTGGGGCGCAGGAGGAAGTTTTGCAGATGAAAGCAGGGGAACGGCGCGAGCGGAAGTGCTCGAGGAAGAAGAAGGGGATCTTATATAGAGGTGCGGTGAAGCGGCGGACCGTTGGATGAAAAATGTGTGCGGCAGATGATAACCACGTGGAATCAGGGGTAAAAAAGTATTTTAACATTGGAGAAGTTACGGTACGTGCGCCAGGAAAAGCGGAGGACGTGTGTCCCCCACCTGCACGACGTGTCAAGATAATGGATACTTTGGGCCCGCAAGGCAGCGGGCGAAAACTTCTCGTGATTTTCGGACTCGAAATCGTGGCTATCGTCAGCAATAACGTCACCTTTGCAGGAAAAAATTCGCCTCAACAGTTTCATAAAAAAGGGCGACATGGAAAAATAGTTGCGAGCCTTTGATCAAATACAAGTTTTTGATCAAATGCTCGGGGGCTACTTTTGAAATATGAAAAGATCAAGAAAGACAAAATAGAAATGGCGAGAGCCTATGATCAAATACAAATATTTGCTCATAGCCTCGGGGGCTACTCCCATCGGGAGCGCTGTTCGCGCACCCGAGAAATTGTAAAACTTCGGGAGAGAAAGAAAATATAGAGGCATAAGGCGTGGAGCCTACAACCAAGCACAAGTCCTTGGCTGTAGCCTCAGGGGCTACTCCCATCGGGAACGCTGCTCGCGTGCCCGATGAAGTCATAAAAAAGAAAGAAAGAAAGAAAGAAAGGAAAAAAGAAAGATAGAAGAGCAAAAGAGTATATTTTGAGTTATAAATAACTCTAAATATACTCCCATCGGGAGAGCAATATAAGTCATCCGTTGACTCAATAAAATGTGCCATTCCAACAGCCGAATAAGCACTCGACAATATATTCTCAGAACGCCAAAGTTGCGATCAATTTCTGAATGCCGCAAAACTTTGCGAAGGTAAGACCCCAGATCCATTCTGTGAGGCGTGGCGCCGTCTCTGACGTCGGTTTGCTACTTTTATCCGTATCAACAGATACGAAGAAAAATCCTAACAGACGCGTTAGGTACCCGATAAATATGACTGGGACTCGACAGAATGGTAAGACCTTAAGCGGCACCTGTCGAAGTTTACACCAGTATCCCGAGATCATGTCCAGGGACGTGATCTTGAAGTAGGTTTTTGCGGATTGCCACTAGAGCAGTTAACTAGTACCTGATCCGTCAGATGAACTAGCCCCAACTACCATTATCCCTGTACAATATAGAAATTTATGTGAAGAAATATAGAAAAATGTTAAATTGTCGAGTAAAAATAAACAGTGGAGATTTTCCCTGACTCTACGATTCAAGAAAAATCTCGGGGGCTACTGACATAGGCATCCCAAATGGGCATGCCGAAGATAGTACCCGGGGTTTACTGAAGGCCCACTACCCGAAGAATAAGAAGATTCGGAAGCCCAAGATATTATTAAGAAAAGCTAGAGTTGTAATAGGAAGCATTATTTGTAATCTTGCGGGATAAGTTAGAAACCGTCCCGGACTCTGTAACTTGTACAACACGAATCCCTCGGCTCCGCCTCCTATATAAGGGGGAGTCGAGGGACAAAGAAAGCATCGAATCATTGTCTCTCAAACCCTAGTTTTCGTAATCGTCGAGTACTTTTCGGCTGAAACCTTCGAGATCTACTTGCTCTCTACTTCCAACTAAACCCTAGTCTACAACCCGTAGGCATTGACAAGTTAATACCTTGTCAGGCAGCTTTACAATTTGTTGGATTACTTGTATTGAACATTTTTATGTTTTCTCTTTTGTCGAAATTGTGCGGCTGTGTGTATGTTAGTTATGTAGAGGGGCAGATGTAATGCTTAATAAAACTTTAAAATAATAAAGCCCAAGAAAAAAAGAGAGCGAGACAAGCTGGTCAGCACCAAAATGTTGCCATGGCATGTGCTACCTTTTTTTTTTGCAATAATGCTACACCTACGCAAAAACCTTACGAAAATTTTTCTACGGAATGATGTGTCGTCTCACTTGAAGTGTTCGCCCAACGAAAGAAAGGAAGATTTTGCCACTAATTACTCAGGGGAATATTAAACTGCCCGGTTTGACTTTGTTCAGATTAAACAGGTGCCGCCTCCGCGACTCATGACGTTGCCTCGGCCAGCGACGGCAAGCAGATTGGCCAGGGCGCCTGCGATTAGCGAGCTTGCCGCGACACGCCGAAAACTGACAGTACATGCACCTCGACGATCGACGGCGAGTGACAACTAGACTAGAGAAACGAATTTACCATCACATAGGTTTATATCATTCATGATCACAAACAGTAAAGGACGGGCTTTACAATCCTTAGAGCAGGTCTAACAGACCCCATAAAAGGGGCAAACCCGTATAATAACCGCCGATTTGAGGGTTTCGGCTCTACCCGGCCGTCTAGCACGCCCCGTAAAAACGGCCCCCGCATCGTTTTTTGCTGTTTTGGATTACGGGGCGGGTCGTCGCCCCCTACTTATGCGGGGTGGGAGCGGGGATAGTGGGCGAAACCAGTATCCCAATTCCGGAAGCGCGCGCGGACATTTCAGTTCCCCACAACCATTTTCCCCCGCGCGCCGCCACAACCACCCGCGCGCCGCCGCAGCCACCCGCGCGCCGCCGCCGGAATCCGTCAGATCCGCGCCCCTCCGCCGTCCGCCGAGCCACGCCGAGCTGCGTCGACGCCCGCCGCACCTCCGCCGCACCCCCACCAAAGTTCCGCGTCCCTCCGCGCGCGCCGCCGCCCTCCCTCCGTGGTCTTCTCCGCCGTTTTTCACCGGTGAGTATTCCGCCACGTTCTTCTTCATTGTCGCCGGTAAAATGGTCGGATTTGGGGCTGATGTATGGTACACCATGGTAGATGGCTTCGGAGGATGTGCACATGGCGGATTTGGATGCGACGTCGACCGATTGGTCCTCGTCGGATTCCGATGATTCGGACATCGACGAGTTGCTCAACGACGACGAGACGGAGATGATGGTGCTCCTGTTCGGCTTGAAGCAAACGGAGGACCGCATGAAGCTGCTGGATCAGCGGAAAGGATCCGTGATGGGGCGTATGTGCATTCCGCGGAACCGCGCGCTCGGCCACGATAAGCTGATGCAAGATTATTTCTCCGAGGTACCGACCTATCCTCCCCGCCTCTTCCGTAGACGGTACCGAATGCGTAGGTCTTTGTTCGAGAGAATCGTCCAAGATTGCGAAGCAAATTGCGATTATTTCAAGCAAAGAAGAAATGCTGCCCAAGTCATGGGATTTAGCCCATATCAAAAAATTTCTGCCACCATGAGGGTTATTGCATACGGTATACCAGCAGATTATACCGATGAGTACCTTCGCATTGGTGTGCAAACAACCACGGATTGCGTGCGTATGTTTACCAAGATGGTGATCAAGTTGTATGGAGAGACGTATCTCCGAGCTCCAAATGAGGATGATACAAAAAGGCTCATGGAGATCAATGAAAAGAGGGGGTGGCCGGGGATGCTTGGTAGTTTGGATTGCATGCATTGGACATGGAAAAATTGTCCAAAAGTATGGCATGGAATGTATTGTGGCAAAAGCCGTGATGCTACCATTGTTCCTGAAGCTGTGGCCTCTCAAGACTTATGGATTTGGCATGCTTTTTTTGGATTGCCGGGGACACTCAACGACATCAACATCTTGAATAGATCCCCTTTGTTTGCAAGACTAGTTAAGGGTGAAGCTCCACCTTGTAACTACAAAGTTATGAACAATGAGTACACCATGGGATACTATCTCACAGATGGTATTTACCCTAACTATGCAACCCTTGTGAAGTCCATAAAAGAGAAAAAAAGACATGGCTTTGACAAGAAAGGAAGCTTGCTTCACCAAAAATCAAGAGGCATGCCGCAAGGATATTGAGAGAGCTTTTGGTGTCTTGCAAGCAAGGTTTGCAATTGTCCGGGGTCCTGCTAGGTTTTGGGACAAGGAAACTCTTGTTGATGTTATGACATGTTGTGTGATTCTTCACAACATGATCATTGAAGATGAAAGAGGTTTGAACTTGCCATGTTTCTATGACAATGTTGGCACCCGAGTGCAGCCCGAGAGGAACCCTGATCGGCTTGAAGCTTTTCTTGCAGCTCATTGAGGCATTGAAAATGCCGAGACTCATCACCAGCTCACCCAAGATCTGATTGATCACCATTGGCAGTTGCATGACCAATGATTTATTACATTCATTTCCCATTGTTGTATGTGTGAAACATTCATTTCCTATTGTTGTATGTGTGAAACATTTGTTATTTGTTTAATTCTTCCATTAGAACATTTGTTGATATTTCCGAAAAACATTATTGTAATAATTATGACGATTATTGTGTGATGTAAAACATTTATTTTATGTGAATGGTGTGTTGGTTCTAATATGCAATTTGTCAAAAAACCCTGTTTTGAGGGGTTGAAAACCTCTGTTTTACGGGGTGGGGATACGGGGTCTGCTAGCTCGTCCGAGTTTTCGGCCGGCGAAAAGTGAATACAGAGCCCTCTACTCGCGTTTTAAGGGGCGAAAAAATACGGGACCTGTTAGACATGCTCTTATGATTGAAGAATCACAGACTGAATTTCTCATGCACTCAGCATATTGCACACATGATCTCACGGTTTTAAACCAATTAACTAATATCAGTCAGTGCGAGGACAACGACGGCGAGAAGCGTCTGGTCAATGTTAGGACGACGCAAGGTTGTGAGGTGGAGCAGGAAACTTTGTGAAGGACAGTACTGCAGAGTGCAGGCATATATACGTCTTTGACAGATGAAGGACTATCCGCCACGGCGCCGGCCGGTCTCGCTTGTTCGAAGCTGAACAGGAAGCTGAACCACCAAGATCTGTCTGCGCCGCTTCCGGCAAGCCCACCGCGGCGGCTGAAGAGATCATCATGTTGGTGTTGGGGCACCACAAGGGAACTCGCCTCGCCGCGCTTCAATGGGGCACCTCGCCGCTCGTGCCGCCTCGGACAACCTCGCCGCGTCGCGCCACCAACAGGTACTTTGTCGGTCGTGCCGCCGATCTGTACAGCTCGCCGTTGCCAAAGAGAAGCGATGGGGATTCCGGGGATCGTCAGTTTTCTTTCGCGAGCAAAGGCTAGCAGACGGTCGTTTCTTCTCGAGTAAAGTCTAAAATAAACCTTGTATTCATAGAGGGAGTGAAATTAAACCCTATACTTCTAATCCCGGAAATCAGCACCCTAAACTTACTGTTCCCAATCTGTGTTTGCGTTTATGCAGTTTCCAAACAGGGATGATGTGAGTCTGTGACGTGGCCAGGGAGTCTCGTCGCTCTCTCTCATTGACATCAAGGCCCCACATATCATATGCATCATCTTCATCAGCCCATCTCTGTTTTCTCAATCTCTCATCTCTTCGGTGTTCCCTCCAACGCGGTGCCCCTCAAAATCGTGCGCGACGTGGAGCTAAACAGCAAATCCTCCCTTGTCGCCGCCCTCACATACCTCTCCGACGTCATCCCTGTCCTCTGACTCCTCTCCTAAAAGGCGTTCGCTCGACCGCGTGCCTTCCCGGCGTGGAGACGACAACAAGGTCTAGAGCTCGCAGGCGCATCCTGCAGCACGGCACGCGAGCACGGCGCGCAACCGGTATCTCGACGATGCGGTCTGAAGCATGGCGCGCGACCGGGAGCTCGACGGTGCGGCCTGCAGCACGTCGCGCGATCGGGTGCTCAACAGCATGACCTGCAGTGACGGCGCGTGACCGGGAGCTAGACGACGTGTCCTGCAGCACGTCGCGTGACCGGGTGCTCGACATCATGACCTGCAGCGACAGAGCGCGACTGGGAGCTCTACAACGCGACTTGCAGCACGGCGCATGACATGGACCTCGACGGTGCGACCTGCAGCCTAGCGCACGACCTTGAGCTTGACGATGTGGCCTGCAGCCCGGCGCACGACCTGCAGCTCGCGACGGCGCGGCTGCAGCTTGGTGCACAACCCGCAGCTCGACATCACATGGCCTACAGCTCGCTCTGTTTTCCTCCAGCTCGTGCTGACAGGTTCACCGCTGTCAGCGTGGCTTTGAACTGCGAGGGTCTGGTTCACCTTTGTTGGGCATGGAGACGGCGAGCACGACGACGATCACCACAGTGCAACAGATGTTCGGCTATGGCGTGCAAGGACAGCCAAAGGGAAAGGGCGGGATCTTTTTGAGGAACAATCCTGGTGTTGACTTCTGGCACGTCATCGAATCCCTGTGAAAACATGCTTGACCCATGTAAAGACCAGGAATAGGAAGTCTAGGGTGTTGATTTCAGGGATTAGAAGTATAGGGTCTGATTCCAACACGTTCTACGAATACAGCAGACTTTACTCTTTCTTCTCTCCTTCTATACATTGATGCGCCACGTTGTTTTCCCGGCTCTTACGCCGTTCGTTGCCTCTAGGTCGGATGGCGCGTCATCCCGTAGGAATTTTTCCGTAACATCTTCCCGTAGGTGTAGCATTACTGTTTTTTTTTTGCGGGGGACAGGTGCTACCTTATTAGAAGAACGTGGAGCAAAAAGAACCTCCACAGAAACGAAGTTTGGCCTAAGAAACGACTTAATATCACGAAAAATAATTCCTTCATGTGGCAAATCACGATCAGAGGAGTTCAGAGCATTGACATTGAGGGGTACTTTCACAAAAAAGAAAAAAAAAGACATTGAGGGGTACGATTCGAATTGAATATGGCCCATTCCCCAATCATATTGCTGCTTGGATCGATAGCTAGCTGCCACCCCCTTCAGCCTGCACGGCCTGAAGAAACCTGATCAAGGACCAGCGTATATGTTCCACCTCCGAGTCCGACCCCGACAACAGCATCTACGTACTATAGGCAGCCTGGATCCGACTGAGACAACCGCGTACACTGCACAATCGGGAGGACGTACTAGCCCCCAAACCGAATCGGATTCCATGATCCATCACATGCACATCCCTAGTCAATAAATAGAATCCCCTTGTTGGTCCTCCGAGGAGAGATAGATCGAAGATCACAAGTTGTGAAGCAACACATACGATCGACGTCCATGGAGAATCTGATGGAGAGGTTACCACAAGAAGTCCTCGACGCCGTCCTCCATCGCCTCGAGACACCGCGTCTGCTCGCCACGTCGCGCTGCGTCTGCAAGACATGGCTCGCTCTCATCGACGCCCGCGGCCTGCCGGTCGCCCTGTCCGGCATATTCACCCACCCCAGCCACGATACGCTCCCGGACTACTTCGCTCTCCCGCACCAGCAGCCATCATCCACGCATGTACCCGCCGCCGCCTTCGATACCGAGGAAGAAGACGACGACCCTCTCAGGGTCGTGCAGCACTGCAATGGGCTGCTCTTGCTCGGCAATGGCGTAGGGAGCTCGACGGTGCTCAATCCTGCCACCAGACAATGGGCGCGCCTGCCCTCTCCACCGCCCTTCCGCTTACTGGGCATCGATGATTTCTACGGATACGAGGACTCGGAATACGAGGAAGAAGACGGCTTCCTGGTGTTCGACCCTGCCATATCGCCGCACTACCAGGTGGTGCTGATCAACTCCATCCCCTTCATGCCTTGGCCCGATTGCCAAGAGGTGAGGCCTTCCACAAAGGCGCGAGAATGGCCTCCTGCCTCCTACACAATCCGCGTCTTCTCGTCCGAGACGAGGCTGTGGGAGAAGAAGCAGTTCAGGCGCCAAGGGGAGGCCCGAGGGACAGTCCAGGACATGCTATGGTGCCCAACTCCCAACCACAGCTACGCCGCCTACTGGCGGGGAGCGCTGTACGTGCACCAGCGCAACTTCGTTATGAGGATAAACTTGGTAGATCACACGTACCAGGTAATAAACCTGCCAGATGGTGGTGACGACATGGAAGTGTTTTGGACCGATTGGTACCTTGGAAAATCCGATGGCGGGGTTTACTGTGCGCTGCTCAAAAGTCAAGATGGGTTCGGACTCCAGGTCTGGTTCTTCGACGAGACATGTGCGCAGATGAAGTGGGCCCTGAGGCGCGACGTCGACCTTCGTTCTCTACTGCCCAATTTCCCTTCGGAACACGGTGATGGTTCCTCGGCCACGCAATGCGCTCAGCATGATGATGGGGATGATGACACGAGCAATCGTATTAGAGGTCCTCTATCTATATTTGGGTTTCATCCCAACAAGGAGGTTGTCTTCATCCATACACCCTCCAAAAGAGTAATGGCATATCAGTTCAGTTGCTCCGAGGCTCAAGACATGGGCTACTTACCAATAGATACGGTCCCTCGATGCCGCATACACCGTTCTTTTCCGTACACGCCATGTCGGACGGGAGAGTTATCAAGCAACATGTAGCTTATAAATAGCATCCGGATTACCAACTTCTTATTCTTTATACATGGTAATGGTCGATTCAAGAGGCCAGGGTTAGTAATTTTTCAAGTCTATACCTAAAGACTTTTCGATGGTCCTTCAATTTGAGATTTCTATGTTCGTGTCCCTCCTTACTTAGTTGAGTCATTTTTCTCCGAGCGATGGCGCAACGTCCTCTCCGACGCCCAGTTCCTCGGCCGCTTCCGCAAGCGCCACGGGACGCCTCCGCTGCTAGGCTTCTTCACGGGAGACGTTGGCAGAAGACATGTCTTCACCCCTGTCCTGGGCTCGCCCGACCGCATCCCCGCCGCTCAATTCTGCGTGAAACCCTGTGCTACGAGCCTTGCTTTGTATCTCACCACCTCATTGTCCTCATTCCGTTTGCGGAGGAAAACTCATTGGAATCCCACAGGGAAAACACTGGGAGGTGTAGGCATTGCTTCTGTGAATACCTTCCTTTTATTAAGCGAGGCTAATTCTGCTTGTATTGCATCCTTCCATTGAGGCCAGTCGGAGCGTTTTTCACACTCAACGATAGTCCTTGGATCATGATCATTAAGAAGGGTATTTGCAATTGTAGCAGAACAATAAGTGTCGACAATCGTAGACTTACAGTTGAATGATTCTCCAGAATCGATATAGTTGATGGATATCTCTTGCACCGTTGATAACTCTTCGTGATTTCCCAATACGCATGAGTCTAGGTGTTCCGATGTCCCAGCCAGTGTGTGCAAGCTGGAGCTGGGTTGTGGAGGTTGCCCTTCCACTGGGTGTATACTACCCATAAGGTGTTTGTCAACATTGAGTTGACTTGCATTTACTGACTTTGATGTGTTTGTCGATCCTTCAGATCGACAGCGTGGTCTTCTTGCTGTTTCTTCGGATCTAGCGAGATATGTTTCTTGACGTGTCGCTGGGGTTCGTCGTTATCCATGGCGGCGTTGGGGGCCAGGGCAAGGTGGACGCTTTGGAGCAAGGATGTTGGTACAGAGGTGGTGGATCTATCGTTATTGCAGAGGGGAAGTACTATGATATGCAGTAGGTCACAATTGGATTAAGTCAGCAGCGTGTAAAACTGCGTGACCCCAACACGAGGTTGGCAAGCTGCAATTCATTAACAAAGGTCTCATAATTTGAGTGGAATCAAATGCACATATCCAATGATGAATATTCAGAAGGAATCACACTATAGATAGGATCAAAGATTGCAAAAAGATAACAAAGTCAAGAAGCTTCAACAAATGAAGCAAGCAACCAAATGAACCACAAGGAAGACACCAAAAGAAAGATAGATATTATGATAAGATCAAGAAGATTGCTCTAAATAATATGAGGAAGCTCCCCAATGGTTTGTGCACAAAACTAGACAATTTGCATTGGAGTATAAAGTGCACAAACATGGAATCATCACTCCCATAATATCATTCAAAAACAAACATTTGAAATAGATCATAGATAGAAAATTAAGCTTATCACTTGCAACAAACAAATGGTTGAGCAACAAGTAAGAGGCACCATAATAAAAGGCTCAACCAAGAGGATATGTGAAAGGCATGATAAAGCATATTATAAGACTATTACAAGGATGAGCAAAAAGCATCATCATAGTCTTCAATGAATTATATTGCTTAGCATGACCAATCAACACGCAACAAATAAATAAGATATCGAATGGAGATGTATCATCTCTTATGTGTATAAGTTTCTCTAAGTGAGCAATATCACAAAGATATTTATCCACAAAGAAACATGCACACACAAAATGGATACACAAGAAATATAGCATGATATCCAGGACAAAGTCATGCAATATACCAATAAGAATTTTTGCTTAATAGCATGGCCAAAGGCTCAATTTTATCTTATTGTACATTCATGAACTTCAACCACAAACAACTAAAATACATCACAAATATCAACAAGGGATAGAAGATAGTTGGGATGCATTTGAGAAAGGCAACACGTATCACAAACGGGGATACAAAAAGAAATAACTCAATTTGCACTTTCATCGATATTGCACATGTGAGAGGCTTTGAGGAATTGATATGCAACAAAATTGCTAGATAGGCATAGATGGGATGGGTGAATCATGATCATGATTTTATATACTTCCCAACATATGTGCTCATCTCAAACTACTCACATTCGCAATAAAGAGGTTTCGTTAAGATTTTAGCAAGAAGCACAACATTTGCAAATTAAGAGATTCATGCCAAGATGCAACCACATGGTTGGATGCTAGAAAAATATGCATGAGAAGATACTTGTTACCGAGATAGCATTGGTGAGGATGTAGTAGATATGTGTTCGTTGACCATCCTAGCTTGCCTCAAGTTACCATTGAGTCACCACTTCTCCCCAAGAGTGAGACAAGCATCCAATGCATATCCATTGTACCTAACACAAAGGTAAGTACAAAAAGGTCCCCAAACTAATTGGGTTCAAAGTAGTTAGACACACTACAATATATAGGACAAACTCCACAATTCTATGTGCATATAGATATGAAATTGAATTTCATGCACATCTTAGCCAAATTAGGATTTGATGGAGTTTACCCTATATATTGGATCAAAGAAAGTGACACATGCCATAAGATATACATATATTAAATATGCATGCACAATACTTTCAAGAACCAAAGGAAGATACAATTTGGACAAAAACATCAAATAAACCAAGAGACAATGGTTGTCCAAATTATGTCAAAGAATCAAATCAACACAAGATTGACTATAAGGACTTATCTCATTATAAGAAGCTAATTAAAACTAAACACAAAGGAATGAGATAACCAACTCCCAAGAGAGCAAGGTTCCAACAAATAAACCAAACCCTCGACACTTTTTATGATGGCACAAAGTACCAAAAAGAAAATTTTATATCTCCCAAAACCAAATTTTTGATAAAGATCAAGAGATGTTAAGAATTCTAACAAATATAGAAGAGCTCCCCCAAGAATAGTGCATTATCTCGGATTTTTCATATGAAGACAAAATGCACAAAACTAGGATCATCACGCTACCTATATATACTAAAATGCCAAGAAAGTTGAATAGACAAATTCGATCCATAAGATGCAAGGAAGACATATGGGAGTCAAAGCAAAACAAATTCATGGCAATAAATAAGGCAATTCGAACACAAGAGCCAATGTAAATATGATCAATAAAAATCTACCTCATAAAGATTACCAATTGTCCTAGGACAAGAGGTATTAGGAAATATTTCCCGGTGGTAGTTTGTAAGAATTCATGAGATCATATTTACAACGAATAAAGCATATGGTAAAAGATAAGAGTTAGCCATCATGCAAAGATAGTTTCTTGATAGCTTCATTTAGTCATACCAACATGCAAAGCAATTAATAGTATTCATACCAACATGCAAAGCAATTAATAGTATTCATACCAACATGCAAAGCAATTAATAGTATGACTTGAAGCACATGGTTTTCCAAAAATGTATTGAGGGACAAGTTGTGAAAGACCATGACAAGAACAACTTTCACAAATAAGATCCACAAAGGTATTTGCAATGAAGCCATTTAAGCAAATTGGAACTTGTTTGAGCAAACATGCCACATAGGAGAGAGATAATTTACGGTATCGATTCTATGTGACACAGCCTCAAATGTTCACATTTTCTAGGCTTGTAATATGCACAAAGCTTATTACTCCCCCATAATGTGATAAGGAATTTATTTTCACAAGAGGCAAATAAGATCCAACTAGAGATATTAATGGACATTATAATTTGAATTTCTCATGAAGATGACATACCACATAGAGACTAGATAATCTTGCAATATCAATTCTAAGTGATATTCCTCATGTACACACATTGTTTAGGATCATGAAATTCCCAAAGGAATATCACTCCCCCAAAATGGGACAGTCCATTAATCTCTCATAAGAGCCATATAAGATACAACAAGATGCAAAGAGGCTCCAACACAAACACAAATACATGGTGTACAACCTAACATACATAGACTTGATTTCTCAAGAAAAGCAAGTAGGAAGCACAACATATACAAACACATGTTAGGAACAAAACTAACACATGCAAAGGGGCGAGTAACTTTCAATATAAGTGAGTTGAGCACATGTTACCGCAAGGAGGAACATTGGATATATGATAGTAGCAAGATAATCAAAAGACTTGGCTTGATATAATATAAATGATGAAGATCCCTTAATACTTCATGATGTAGCCAAGTCTCCAATGCCCTCCAACAAGCACCTATTGATCAAGTTTTGGATTGTTGGTCCCCAACTAAGTTGGGTCCTAAGAGGTTAGTCACAATAGGCTTGGCAACCCAAATGGTTCTTTTCTTGACACCACTTTGAGCACCAACATATTTAGCAAACACATTGCCACCCTCATCCTTACGAAGAGAATAAACATCATCAATGGTGATAGAGTTGGATGAGGTACCAATAGTGCACAAGGAGGAGATGTGGCCCTTCTCACGGCATATGTAGCAAGTTCTTTTCTTCTCCTTCTTCTCACTAGATTTCTCCACAATGGGAGCATTGGCTTGATTCTTCTTGGGAAGTGGCATTTCTTCAACATGAGGTTGAATATGAGATTGAGCTTGAGGCCGCTTCCCTTTTTGCTTCTTCTTCAAAGGGCAAGATCTAACATGATGCCCTTCAATTTTGCACTTGAAGCAAACAATCTTGGCCGGGTCTTTGACTTGTAGTTGGCCCTTCTTAATCTTGTTGTTCTTGGACTTGTTCTTATTGTTGGAGTTGAATCCAAGTCCACTCTTGTCATTGGGGGATTGTTGCACACTTAACATCGTGTCAAGTTTGCATTTCCCTTCATGACCCTTTACCAAGTCATTCTTCAAAGAAGTGACTTGAGCCTTGAGCTCTTTGATTTCCTCTACATGGTTAGTAACAACACAAGTACTAGAGGAAGTAGAACCTTCATTGTTAGAGCAAGAAGGCAATGAAGATAATTCATCACAAGATTTAGCAATATTATGAGTGGATGAATTACTAGGACTAGCACATGGCAATATAACATTTTGAGTAGTAGTGCTAGTACCCACATGAGGCTCACAAGGTGTTGCCTTAGATATGATAGCCTCATGAGCTAACTTTAGCCTATCATGAGAGGCTAGAAGATCCTCATGGGAGCTAGAAAGCTTTCCATGATTTTCTTCCAATTTCCCATAATTGCAAGTTAGCAAATCAAGTTGAGCCCTTAGCTCAACATTCTCCTTCAAGGTAGATGCTTCACAAGAAGTAGAGTTAGTAGCACAAGCATCATTATCAATAGCAATAGGAGAAGGCAAGTTGGCATGCACTTTTAGATAAGAAGCTTTAAGTTGCTCATGCGACTCGGTGAGTTTGGTGAGCGCACTCTCAATGATCCTTGAGCCCTTTTTGAGTTGCTCAAAATCCTCAAGGAGTTTAGCATTAACAAACACAAGCTTATCATTTTTTAGCTTTAGTTCATTTGCCATCTCAAGAGCTCTATCATGGTTTTCCTTTTCTCTAGACAATTCTAGGGCAAAGGTCTCCTCAAGAGCTTCCTTGATGGTTTGTTCTTCTTCAAGTTCATTCTTTAATGATGCTACATCATCGGCATACTCTCGTTCAAGAGCACCCTTTTTATCAATGGTGTTCTCATGCATCCAAATAAGTTTTTGGCTCTCAATAGCGGTAGTCAAGATTTCAAAGAAGTGAGTGCTAGCAATTTTATCTTTGCAAATAATCTTGAATACACTCTTACCCTTATCGCGTAGAGAGACAACCCAATCCTCTTCTTCATAAACATCCTCATCCTTATCACCACGAGAAGTATGAGGTTCCATGGTAGGAGATACCGTGGAACCCTTGGCCATAAGGCACATATGAGAACCGTGAGATAAAGATGAGGAGTTACTTGAGGCTCCTTTCAAGATCTTGTCTTGACTAATAGAATCCTTGGTTTCCTCTACATTGTTAGACACACAACAACTAGAGGAAATAGAATCATTTTTATCATGGCCACAAGACAAATCAAGCATATCATTATGAGATTTATTCAAGCAACTTACACATGATATGCAAGGACTATCAACACAAGCATGTAAATCATTTCTAGTGCTAGATGTGTTTAAGTCCAAAGATGAAGCATTGCAATGAGATAGAGATGAAGAATCATCAATAGTAAGCTCAATATCAACATTGCAATTTTCATCACCACTCACCATATCATTACCTTGTGTCTTACCACACTTTGGTGAAGTGGATGAAGATGAGAACTCATCACGGCCGAAAGTGGAAGCAATGCAATCATCCTTAATAATATTGGACACATCATATTTATCTTGAATTTTTGTCCATAACTCATGAGCGCTCCAAAAAGGCAAGTATGGAAAAAGACCTACATCTCGCAAAGCATTCATAAGAACATAAGAAGCTTGAGAATTGAGATATAAATTTTTCTCATCCTCTAAAGATAGATTTTGTGAATCCATAGGAGGAGAAAAACCTATATCTACAATTTTCTCCATATGAGGGTCAATGTCCCGAAAATGACTAAGCATGCAAATTTTCCAAACATCATAATTTGTGCCATCTAATATAAGAGTGTTATCGTGCACTAATCCTCTAGCCGACATCTTTACTCTCAAGGCGGTGAAGCCTAAGAATGAGAGACCTTGCTCTGATACCAATTGAAAGGACACGGATGTCGCCTAGAGGGGGGGTGAATAGGCGATTTAAAACTTTTACGAGATGGGCTTAACAAATGCGGAATAAAACTAGCGTTTACTTTGTCAAGCCCAAAGCCTATATACTATGGTTCACCTATGTGCACCAACAACTTATTCTAAGCAAGAGTTCACCTATGTGCACCAACAACTTATGCTAAGCAATACAAGCAAGTATGTGATAGCAAGATATATATAACTTCAAGCACGATGGCTATCACAAGGTAAAGTGCATAAGTAAAGAGCTCGGGTATAGAGATAACCGAGGCACGCGGGAGACGATGATTTATCCCGGAGTTCACACTCTTGCGAGTGCTAATCTCCGGTGGAGAGGTGCGGTTGCTTAGTGCTCCCGAACGCCACAAGAGGCTCACCTTGAGGTGTGGTTGCTCGATGCACACCAACGCCACAAAGGCCTCACCCCAAGATGCGGTACTCACACCACACACCGAACGCCACGAAGGCGCCTCACCTAAATCTCCGGTGACCCTCGCAACAAAGGCCTAGGTCACGGTTCCACTAAGGGATTTCCTTCGAGGCGGAAACCGGGCCTTACACAAAGATTGGGGCACACATCCACAACTTAATTGGAGGCTCCCAACAAATCGCCACAAAGGCCTAGAATCTGTCTAGGGTTCCAAGAACCCAAGAGTAACAACTTTCTTGCTTTCACCTCCACGAATCACCGTGGAGAACTCAAACCGATGCACCAAATGCAATGGCAAGAACACCACAAAGATGCTCAAGTACTTCTCTCTCAAATTCCAACAAAGCTACAAAAGCTATTGGGGGAATAAGAGAGGAAGAACAAAGGAATTCACAAAGAACACCAAGATCTAGATCTAGAGAGTTCCACTCACAAAGAGATGGATTTGATTGGTAGAAGTGTAGATCTAGATCTCCTCTCTCTTTTCCCTCAAATGGGGGCAAGAATCATGGAGGGATTGAGAGATAGTGCAAGCTTCTCTAGTTCAACAATGGAGGAGAGAGAGAGTGAGAGAAGCCACTTGTTCCAATGGGGAAGAAAGCTATTTATATGAGTAGGTCTCCAAAACTGACCGTTGAGCAAGTTTTCGTGTAACACCGGAAGTTCCGACCAGGAGGGCCGGAAGTTCCGGCTGGAACCGGAAGTACCGGCTAGGAGGGCCGGAACTTCCGCAAGGAAGAATCTTCATCAGACAACCAGTTCAGCAAAAAGCTTGGGCGGAACTAGGGCGGAACTTTCGGTGACCGGAAGTTCCGGACAAGTTCCGGCCAAGTTCCGGAATTCCGAGAAAACCATACTGGACATTACTGAGCCACAAATGCTGATTTCCGGAACTAGCCCGGAAGTTGGGCGGAAGTTCCGCTGACCGGAACTTCCGGCCAACAGCACCGGAACTTCCGGCCAGGAGCAAAAGACAAACCGTAAAAACCTCCAACCTCGAAAATGCAACAAGTTGAGTTAGGAAACTCGGATTTAAGTGAAACCAATTTTGTTGGAAAGAGGACGACAAGAGCTACCCAACAAAAAGTGGAAATATGGAAAACAGTGGGGGGATTTTCTATTATTTTTAGAGGTGCAATACCTCAACATGAGAAACCGAGAAAAATCACCAAACTCGAAAACGCAACAAGTGATCTATGCACAATCCGTTTTCGATGAACTAGAGCTTGTCATGAGAATAAGCACAAGCTCTAAAACATCACATGGATAAGATCCAAATAACAACCAAGAAAGATGATGCAAGGATGCAAAGGTTTGAGCTCTCTCCGAACGATACGATCGAGTTACTCACTCGAGAGCCCTCTTGATAGTACGGCAACTAAACTATAAACCGGTCTCCAACTACACTATGAGACCGGTGAGAGAGAAACCCTATCAAGAGCAAACCTTATACTTGCGCATTCCCCTTGAGCTCGATGACGATGATCTTGACCTCAACAAGATGGAACGCCTTTCTTGCTTGTGCTTGCTTGACGAAGTCTTGTGGATTGCTCCCCCATAATCCACCATGGGAGAGCTTCTTCTTCGGCGCATCTTCACATATTCATGACCACCATGTGGATGGCAAGACTCAAGCAAAGGATCTCTTCGAGATGGCTCATCTTGAACTTGCACTTCATTTCTTCATTCTTCATCATGTTGATGTCTTGAAGTAACTTGAGGGCTCACTTCATCTTCATCTTCAAGACATACTTGACACTTGATATCCTTCATCAATTTCTTCTTATTGCAACCTTGAAGCCAACATATGGTTCAAGCATTGCCTATGGACAACACCTACAAATATAACTCAATGCAAACATTAGTCCATAGGGATTGTCATTAATTACCAAAACCACACATGGGGGCTCCATGCACTTTCAATCTCCCCCATTTTGGTAATTGATGACAATCTCTTTGAGAGGGTTTATATATGGAATTTAAGTAACAAACAAGTTGAATATATAGAGCAAACTCCCCCATAATATATGCATGTGTGAATGATCTTGACTTTCATTGCATATATTGGCATTCAAAGCCTAGTGGAGTTTCCTCTAACAATTCAACTATGCAAAGCAACAAGATGCAATGCAAGAAAGGCACATGCTTATGCACAAAGCAAAGACATAACCAAATTCCCTTAAACCCTCCAAACTTCTCCCCCATTGGCACCAATTGCCGAAATGGGTGAAAAATTTAGAAGGCCAATATAGTGAGAGTTCCTCCATAGCGTGTGCATTTCTCATAATTTGAGTGGAATCAAATGCACATATCCAATGATGAATATTCGGAAGGAATCACACTATAGATAGGATCAAAGATTGCAAAAAGATAACAAAGTCAAGAAGCTTCAACAAATGAAGCAAGCAACCAAATGAACCACAAGGAAGACACCAAAAGAAAGATAGATATTATGATAAGATCAAGAAGATTGCTCTAAATAATATGAGGAAGCTCCCCAATGGTTTGTGCACAAAACTAGACAATTTGCATTGGAGTATAAAGTGCACAAACATGGAATCATCACTCCCATAATATCATTCAAAAACAAACATTTGCAATAGATCATAGATAGAAAATTAAGCTTATCACTTGCAACAAACAAATGGTTGAGCAACAAGTAAGAGGCACCATAATAAAAGGCTCAACCAAGAGGATATGTGAAAGGCATGATAAAGCATATTATAAGACTATTACAAGGATGAGCAAAAAGCATCATCATAGTCTTCAATGAATTATATTGCTTAGCATGACCAATCAACACACAACAAATAAATAAGATATCGAATGGAGATGTATCATCTCTTATGTGTATAAGTTTCTCTAAGTGAGCAATATCACAAAGATATTTATCCACAAAGAAACATGCACACACAAAATAGATACACAAGAAATATAGCATGATATCCAGGACAAAGTCATGCAATATACCAATAAGAATTTTTGCTTAATAGCATGGCCAAAGGCTCAATTTTATCTTATTGTACATTCATGAACTTCAACCACAAACAACTAAAATACATCACAAATATCAACAAGGGATAGAAGATAGTTGGGATGCATTTGAGAAAGGCAACACGTATCACAAACGGGGATACAAAAAGAAATAACTCAATTTGCACTTTCATCGATATTGCACATGTGAGAGGCTTTGAGGAATTGATATGCAACAAAATTGCTAGATAGGCATAGATGGGATGGGTGAATCATGATCATGATTTTATATACTTCCCAACATATGTGCTCATCTCAAACTACTCACATTCGCAATAAAGAGGTTTCGTTAAGATTTTAGCAAGAAGCACAACATTTGCAAATTAAGAGATTCATGCCAAGATGCAACCACATGGTTGGATGCTAGAAAAATATGCATGAGAAGATACTTGTTACCGAGATAGCATTGGTGAGGATGTAGTAGATATGTGTTCGTTGACCATCCTAGCTTGCCTCAAGTTACCATTGAGTCACCACTTCTCCCCAAGAGTGAGACAAGCATCCAATGCATATCCATTGTACCTAACACAAAGGTAAGTACAAAAAGGTCCCCAAACTAATTGGGTTCAAAGTAGTTAGACACACTACAATATATAGGACAAACTCCACAATTCTATGTGCATATAGATATGAAATTGAATTTCATGCACATCTTAGCCAAATTAGGATTTGATGGAGTTTACCCTATATATTGGATCAAAGAAAGTGACACATACCATAAGATATACATGTATTAAATATGCGTGCACAATACTTTCAAGAACCAAAGGAAGATACAATTTGGACAAAAACATCAAATAAACCAAGAGACAATGGTTGTCCAAATTATGTCAAAGAATCAAATCAACACAAGATTGACTACAAGGACTTATCTCATTATAAGAAGCTAATTAAACCTAAACACAAAGGAATGAGATAACCAACTCCCAAGAGAGCAAGGTTCCAACAAATAAACCAAACCCTCGACACTTTTTATGATGGCACAAAGTACCAAAAAGAAAATTTTATATCTCCCAAAACCAAATTTTTGATAAAGATCAAGAGATGTTAAGAATTCTAACAAATATAGAAGAGCTCCCCCAAGAATAGTGCATTATCTCGGATTTTTCATATGAAGACAAAATGCACAAAACTAGGATCATCACGCTACCTATATATACTAAAATGCCAAGAAAGTTGAATAGACAAATTAGATCCATAAGATGCAAGGAAGACATATGGGAGTCAAAGCAAAACAAATTCATGGCAATAAATAAGGCAATTCGAACACAAGAGCCAATGTAAATATGATCAATAAAAATCTACCTCATAAAGATTACCAATTGTCCTAGGACAAGAGGTATTAGGAAATATTTCCCGGTGGTAGTTTGTAAGAATTCATGAGATCATATTTACAACGAATAAAGCATATGGTAAAAGATAAGAGTTAGCCATCATGCAAAGATAGTTTCTTGATAGCTTCATTTAGTCATGCCAACATGCAAAGCAATTAATAGTATTCATACCAACATGCAAAGCAATTAATAGTATTTATACCAACATGCAAAGCAATTAATAGTATGACTTGAAGCACATGGTTTTCCAAAAATGTATTGAGGGACAAGTTGTGAAAGACCATGACAAGAACAACTTTCACAAATAAGATCCACAAAGGTATTTGCAATGAAGCCATTTAAGCAAATTGGAACTTGTTTGAGCAAACATGCCACATAGGAGAGAGATAATTTACGGTATCGATTCTATGTGACACAGCCTCAAATGTTCACATTTTCTAGGCTTGTAATATGCACAAAGCTTATTACTCCCCCATAATGTGATAAGGAATTTATTTTCACAAGAGGCAAATAAGATCCAACTAGAGATATTAATGGACATTATAATTTGAATTTCTCATGAAAATGACATACCACATAGAGACTAGATAATCTTGCAATATCAATTCTAAGTGATATTCCTCATGTACACACATTGTTTAGGATCATGAAATTCCCAAAGGAATATCACTCCCCCAAAATGGGATAGTCCATTAATCTCTCATAAGAGCCATATAAGATACAACAAGATGCAAAGAGGCTCCAACACAAACACAAATACATGGTGTACAACCTAACATACATAGACTTGATTTCTCAAGAAAAGCAAGTAGGAAGCACAACATATACAAACACATGTTAGGAACAAAACTAACACATGCAAAGGGGCGAGTAACTTTCAATATAAGTGAGTTGAGCACATGTTACCGCAAGGAGGAACATTGGATATATGATAGTAGCAAGATAATCAAAAGACTTGGCTTGATATAATATAAATGATGAAGATCCCTTAATACTTCATGATGTAGCCAAGTCTCCAATGCCCTCCAACAAGCACCTATTGATCAAGTTTTGGATTGTTGGTCCCCAACTAAGTTGGGTCCTAAGAGGTTAGTCACAATAGGCTTGGCAACCCAAATGGTTCTTTTCTTGACACCACTTTGAGCACCAACATATTTAGCAAACACATTGCCACCCTCATCCTTACGAAGAGAATAAACATCATCAATGGTGATAGAGTTGGATGAGGTACCAATAGTGCACAAGGAGGAGATGTGGCCCTTCTCACGGCATATGTAGCAAGTTCTTTTCTTCTCCTTCTTCTCACTAGATTTCTCCACAATGGGAGCATTGGCTTGATTCTTCTTGGGAAGTGGCATTTCTTCAACATGAGGTTGAATATGAGATTGAGCTTGAGGCCGCTTCCCTTTTTGCTTCTTCTTCAAAGGGCAAGATCTAACATGATGCCCTTCAATTTTGCACTTGAAGCAAACAATCTTGGCCGGGTCTTTGACTTGTAGTTGGCCCTTCTTAATCTTGTTGTTCTTGGACTTGTTCTTATTGTTGGAGTTGAATCCAAGTCCACTCTTGTCATTGGGGGATTGTTGCACACTTAACATCGTGTCAAGTTTGCATTTCCCTTCATGACCCTTTACCAAGTCATTCTTCAAAGAAGTGACTTGAGCCTTGAGCTCTTTGATTTCCTCTACATGGTTAGTAACAACACAAGTACTAGAGGAAGTAGAACCTTCATTGTTAGAGCAAGAAGGCAAGGAAGATAATTCATCACAAGATTTAGCAATATTATGAGTGGATGAATTACTAGGACTAGCACATGGCAATATAACATTTTGAGTAGTAGTGCTAGTACCCACATGAGGCTCACAAGGTGTTGCCTTAGATATGATAGCCTCATGAGCTAACTTTAGCCTATCATGAGAGGCTAGAAGATCCTCATGGGAGCTAGAAAGCTTTCCATGATTTTCTTCCAATTTCCCATAATTGCAAGTTAGCAAATCAAGTTGAGCCCTTAGCTCAACATTCTCCTTCAAGGTAGATGCTTCACAAGAAGTAGAGTTAGTAGCACAAGCATCATTATCAATAGCAATAGGAGAAGGCAAGTTGGCATGCACTTTTAGATAAGAAGCTTTAAGTTGCTCATGCGACTCGGTGAGTTTGGTGAGCGCACTCTCAATGATCCTTGAGCCCTTTTTGAGTTGCTCAAAATCCTCAAGGAGTTTAGCATTAACAAACACAAGCTTATCATTTTTTAGCTTTAGTTCATTTGCCATCTCAAGAGCTCTATCATGGTTTTCCTTTTCTCTAGACAATTCTAGGGCAAAGGTCTCCTCAAGAGCTTCCTTGATGGTTTGTTCTTCTTCAAGTTCATTCTTTAATGCTGCTACATCATCGGCATACTCTCGTTCAAGAGCACCCTTTTTATCAATGGTGTTCTCATGCATCCAAATAAGTTTTTGGCTCTCAATAGCGGTAGTCAAGATTTCAAAGAAGTGAGTGCTAGCAATTTTATCTTTGCAAATAATCTTGAATACACTCTTACCCTTATCGCGTAGAGAGACAACCCAATCCTCTTCTTCATAAACATCCTCATCCTTATCACCACGAGAAGTATGAGGTTCCATGGTAGGAGATACCGTGGAACCCTTGGCCATAAGGCACATATGAGAACCGTGAGATAAAGATGAGGAGTTACTTGAGGCTCCTTTCAAGATCTTGTCTTGACTAATAGAATCCTTGGTTTCCTCTACATTGTTAGACACACAACAACTAGAGGAAATAGAATCATTTTTATCATGGCCACAAGACAAATCAAGCATATCATTATGAGATTTATTCAAGCAACTTACACATGATATGCAAGGACTATCAACACAAGCATGTAAATCATTTCTAGTGCTAGATGTGTTTAAGTCCAAAGATGAAGCATTGCAATGAGATAGAGATGAAGAATCATCAATAGTAAACTCAATATCAACATTGCAATTTTCATCACCACTCACCATATCATTACCTTGTGTCTTACCACACTTTGGTGAAGTGGATGAAGATGAGAACTCATCACGGCCGGAAGTGGAAGCAATGCAATCATCCTTAATAATATTGGACACATCATATTTATCTTGAATTTTTGTCCATAACTCATGAGCGCTCCAAAAAGGCAAGTATGGAAAAAGACCTACATCTCGCAAAGCATTCATAAGAACATAAGAAGCTTGAGAATTGAGATATAAATTTTTCTCATCCTCTAAAGATAGATTTTGTGAATCCATAGGAGGAGAAAAACCTATATCTACAATTTTCTCCATATGAGGGTCAATGTCCCGAAAATGACTAAGCATGCAAATTTTCCAAACATCATAATTTGTGCCATCTAATATAAGAGTGTTATCGTGCACTAATCCTCTAGCCGACATCTTTACTCTCAAGGCGGTGAAGCCTAAGAATGAGAGACCTTGCTCTGATACCAATTGAAAGGACACGGATGTCGCCTAGAGGGGGGTGAATAGGCGATTTAAAACTTTTACGAGATGGGCTTAACAAATGCGGAATAAAACTAGCGTTTACTTTGTCAAGCCCAAAGCCTATATACTATGGTTCACCTATGTGCACCAACAACTTATTCTAAGCAAGAGTTCACCTATGTGCACCAACAACTTATGCTAAGCAATACAAGCAAGTATGTGATAGCAAGATATATATAACTTCAAGCACGATGGCTATCACAAGGTAAAGTGCATAAGTAAAGAGCTCGGGTATAGAGATAACCGAGGCACGCGGAGACGATGATTTATCCCGGAGTTCACACTCTTGCGAGTGCTAATCTCCGGTGGAGAGGTGCGGTTGCTTAGTGCTCCCGAACGCCACAAGAGGCTCACCTTGAGGTGTGGTTGCTCGATGCACACCAACGCCACAAAGGCCTCACCCCAAGATGCGGTACTCACACCACACACCGAACGCCACGAAGGCGCCTCACCTAAATCTCCGGTGACCCTCGCCACAAAGGCCTAGGTCACGGTTCCACTAAGGGATTTCCTTCGAGGCGGAAACCGGGCCTTACACAAAGATTGGGGCACACATCCACAACTTAATTGGAGGCTCCCAACAAATCGCCACAAAGGCCTAGAATCCGTCTAGGGTTCCAAGAACCCAAGAGTAACAACTTTCTTGCTTTCACCTCCACGAATCACCGTGGAGAACTCAAACCGATGCACCAAATGCAATGGCAAGAACACCACAAAGATGCTCAAGTACTTCTCTCTCAAATTCCAACAAAGCTACAAAAGCTATTGGGGGAATAAGAGAGGAAGAACAAAGGAATTCACAAAGAACACCAAGATCTAGATCTAGAGAGTTCCACTCACAAAGAGATGGATTTGATTGGTAGAAGTGTAGATCTAGATCTCCTCTCTCTTTTCCCTCAAATGGGGGCAAGAATCATGGAGGGATTGAGAGATAGTGCAAGCTTCTCTAGTTCAACAATGGAGGAGAGAGAGAGTGAGAGAAGCCACTTGTTCCAATGGGGAAGAAAGCTATTTATATGAGGAGGTCTCCAAAACGGCCGTTGAGCAAGTTTTCGTGTAACACCGGAAGTTCCGACCAGGAGGGCCGGAAGTTCCGGCTGGAACCGGAAGTACCGGCTAGGAGGGCCGGAACTTCCGCAAGGAAGAATCTTCATCAGACAACCAGTTCAGCAAAAAGCTTGGGCGGAACTAGGGCGGAACTTCCGGTGACCGGAAGTTCCGGACAAGTTCCGGCCAAGTTCCGGAATTCCGAGAAAACCATACTGGACATTACTGAGCCACAAATGCTGATTTCCGGAACTAGCCCGGAAGTTGGGCGGAAGTTCCGCTGATCGGAACTTCCGGCCAACAGCACCGGAACTTCCGGCCAGGAGCAAAAGACAAACCGTAAAAACCTCCAACCTCGAAAATGCAACAAGTTGAGTTAGGAAACTCGGATTTAAGTGAAACCAATTTTGTTGGAAAGAGGACGACAAGAGCTACCCAACAAAAAGTGGAAATATGGAAAACAGTGGGGGGATTTTCTATTATTTTTAGAGGTGAAATACCTCAACATGAGAAACCGAGAAAAATCACCAAACTCGAAAACGCAACAAGTGATCTATGCACAATCCGTTTTCGATGAACTAGAGCTTGTCATGAGAATAAGCACAAGCTCTAAAACATCACATGGATAAGATCCAAATAACAACCAAGAAAGATGATGCAAGGATGCAAAGGTTTGAGCTCTCTCCGAACGATACGATCGAGTTACTCACTCGAGAGCCCTCTTGATAGTACGGCAACTAAACTATAAACCGGTCTCCAACTACACTATGAGACCGGTGAGAGAGAAACCCTATCAAGAGCAAACCTTATACTTGCGCATTCCACTTGAGCTCGATGACGATGATCTTGACCTCAACAAGATGGAACGCCTTTCTTGCTTGTGCTTGCTTGACGAAGTCTTGTGGATTGCTCCCCCATAATCCACCATGGGAGAGCTTCTTCTTCGGCGCATCTTCACATATCCATGACCACCATGTGGATGGCAAGACTCAAGCAAAGGATCTCTTCGAGATGGCTCATCTTGAACTTGCACTTCATTTCTTCATTCTTCATCATGTTGATGTCTTGAAGTAACTTGAGGGCTCACTTCATCTTCATCTTCAAGACATACTTGACACTTGATATCCTTCATCAATTTCTTCTTATTGCAACCTTGAAGCCAACATATGGTTCAAGCATTGCCTATGGACAACACCTACAAATATAACTCAATGCAAACATTAGTCCATAGGGATTGTCATTAATTACCAAAACAACACATGGGGGCTCCATGCACTTTCATCAAGCGCTCGAAGTGCTCGTTTGGCACGACCTCCGTCGCGTACTTGGGCCACGTCATCTCCACCGACGGTGTCGCGATGGACGCGGACAAGGTCGCTGCCGTCGCCGCCTGGCCGACGCCCCAGTCGCCGCGAGCTCTTCGCGGATTCTTGGGCCTCGCAGGATACTACCGGCGATACATCCAGGACTTCGGCCTCATCACCGCGCCCCTCACGCGCCTGCTTCTCCACGACGCTTTCTCCTGGGACGAGGAGGCGGCCACGGCATTCGCCGCCCTGCAGCGGGCACTCACGACGGGTCCCGTTCTTCAGGTGCCGGACTTCGACGATCCGTTCGTGGTGGACTGCGACGCCTCCAGCATTGGCTTCAGCGCCGTCCTTCACCAGGGAGAGGGTCCACTCGCCTTCTTCAGTCGCCCCTTCGCCGCGCGCCACCACAAGCTCGCCGCATATGAGCGCGAGCTGATCGGGCTGGTCCAGGCGGTGCGCCACTGGCGGGCGTATCTTTGGGGCCGGACATTCCGTGTGCGCACGGACCACTATAGTCTGAAGTTCTTGCTGGATTAGCGCCTCTCCACCGTGCCGCAACACCAGTGGATCAGCAAGCTCTTCGGCTTCGACTTCACCGTCGAGTACCGCCCCGGCCGCCTCAACACAGTCGCCGACGCTCTGTCCCGCCGAGACGTTGACGACAATACGGACACGCCCACAGTCGGCGCAACCCTCTGCATCCACTCCGGGCCATCTTTCGCCTTCATCGACGAGGTTCGCCGCGCTACTGCCACGGCTGCGGATGCGCAGCAGCTGCGCCAGCGCCTGGCCGACGACAAACTGACCGCGCCATGGCGCCTGGACGAGGGACTACTCCTCCATGGACGCCGCATCTTCGTGCCGGATCATGGAGACCTGCGCCACCAGGCCTTGTCCTTGGCGCATTCTGCAGGTCACGAGGGCGTCCAGAAAACCCTGCACCGTCTCCGCGCTGATTTTTTACATTCCAGGGGATGGCGCCCTAGTGCGAGACTGGGTGCGGGCGTGTGTCACATGCCAGCGGAACAAGACGGAGACGCTCCGTCCGGCGGGCTTGCTGCAGCCGCTGGACGTGCCGTCCCAGGTGTGGGCAGACATCTCCATGGACTTCATCGAGGGGCTGCCGAAGGTTGGCGGCAAGTCCGTCATCCTCACGGTGGTTGACCGCTTCTCCAAGTACGCGCACTTCCTCGCCCTCGGACATCCTTATACGGCAGCGTCCGTGGCACGCGCCTTCTTCGACGGCATCGTTCGTCTCCACGGGTTTCCGTCCTCCATCGTCAGTGATCGTGATCCTGTGTTCACGGGTCACGTCTGGAGGGACCTCTTTGGGTTGGCGGGCATGAAGCTCCGCATGAGCACGGCGTTTCATCCTCAGACGGACGGCCAGTCCGAGGTCGTCAACAAGATCATCGCCATGTACCTGCGCTGCATCACCGGGGATCGTCCACGAGCTTGGGTGGACTGGCTGGCGTGGGCCGAGTACTGCTACAACACGTCCTACCACTCCGCGCTGCACGCTACTCCCTTTGAGGTGGTCTACGGGAGGCCACCACCAGCGATGCTTCCCTATGCATCTGGCACAGCCCGTACTGAGATGGCGGATGGCCTGCTGCGTACCCACGACGAGATACTGGCTGAGGCGCGCCAGCGACTTCTTCAGGCTCAGCAGCTGACCAGGAAGTACTATGATGCACACCATCGCGAGGCGGAGTTTGCGGTGGGCGACTGGGTCTGGCTACGCCTTCTTCACCGGACGACCCAGTCCTTGGACCCGCGCTCCAGGCGCAAGTTGGGACCTCGTTACGTCGGTCCTTTCCATGTGCTGGAGCGTATCGGCAAGCTCGCCTACCGCCTTGAGCTGCCTGCGGGCTCGCGCCTCCACGACGTCTTCAACGTCGGCCTCCTGAAGGCCTACCGGGGCGACCCTCCTTCTGCACCACCAGCTCTTCCACCTACATCGAATGGGCGTCTCGAGCCTGCCGCGGCGAGTGTGGCTCGCGTGTTGAAGGCCCAACAGCGCCGTGGTGTTTGGCACGTCTTGGTGCATTGGACGGGCCTGCCAGAGGACGAGGCGACTTGGGAGAAGCTTGAAGATCTCCGCCAGAAGTTTCCAGAAGTTCAGCTCGAGGACGAGCTGTTTGAGAAGGCGGGGAGAGATGTTATGGTCGGTCTGACCTATACTCGCAGGAAGCCCACTAGTGGCTAGTTGTGGGCTTAGCCCAAGTAAATTAGGGTTTAGAGGAGGCCGTCCTCCTATATAAACACTTGTACCCCTTCGAGATTAAGCAGACAATATTCAGTATCATTACTGTCTGGTCTCCTGAAGGGAGACGGGAGACCCCTGCGCCCCGCCGCACCAACCCTAGCCGCCGCCTCCTTCCTCCGCGACGGCGCCCAGCCGCCGGCGCCGAGCTCTCCAACCTCTCCGCCCTCACTTCCACCCTTACAATCTCCGCCCTAGACCCGGTACAACCCTAGCCCCTACCAGTAGTTACTTATATTATTACTAGGCTAAATTAAATCTAGAACAAAAATATAGCTATAGCTCTTGCTTCCTGGCCATTTGTAAACTATGTTGATGTGCATGTATTGATCTTCTCGGCATTTATTTTCTATCATTTGGTTCAACAACGGCATTAAAAGAATGTTGTGAAATCATCTGATATGTAATTTTTTTTTGAAAATGATATGTGAAATATTAGTCAATTGATTGCAACATTTGGAAGCTTAAAACTTCCATTCGATACATTTCCCTGCAAGAGACTGTTTGTTTTCATTGATCTTGATACAAATCATCAATTCTTAGCAACATAGATTCTATGTTCGTATAAAAAAATAGTACTAGTTTCTTAAATTCGAATGGTACTGAGTAGTGCTCTTTTTTTCACCAAGGTGTCTCAGTTTGCATTTTTTGTTTGGACACATTAGAACGAACTGGTACATATTCCCTCCTTAGCAATTTTGGTTGATTGCATTTTCTCTAAATATCTAAATAGTCTTAATATGTCTTGCTAAAGGTTTATTATTGTTCTCTCTTGCACCTGAGAGTAGATTTGATTTCATTTAGTGTACATGTCATGAGAGCTTACCATGCAATCTCATTATGCCACTTGTCCTTGTTTTTTTATTGGTTTTGGTGGTCTTCTTTTGCTCGTAGGCAGGGAAGTTGGGTGGAAATGGGTCAATCCGGAATTATGAACAATGATTACTAATGTGCCATGTTGGTTGAATAAGGTATTTTGATTTTTTCCCCTATGTGTTGTATCTCTTTTGCTTGGTTACTCAATTTATAAGATGATGTATGAACTGTAGTTTCAGGTTTCTACTGCATGAAATTGATTAAGTTCTGCATTGCCTAGTTCTTACATTTCAAAAAGCAGGCCTTTGAGTTACATACGAGATGTTTTTGTTTTGTATTCCCGAGCTTCTCATATAAGCACCTGATATACAAACTGATTCTCGAATTACTTTAACTATCAAGGATGTTAAGTTTTTGCCGCTGATGGAGGTGTTGAGTGACTGATCTTTTACTAGGTTTCAGCCTTTCAGTGCCATCACAAAATAGTTATTCTTCTATTGCTGTTCTCGGTCTGCAATGTTAGTTTTGTCTGATAGTGCTGGGATCTAGATCCAGCTCTGATATTATCGTATAATTTGCACAACTCTAAAGTCAATGCTTACTGCTGGAGTCATACAAACATTGGCATTTCTGTGAGAGAGTAGTAGAAATTGGTCTGACCAAGATGGCATGAATTGTTCTGCAGGTTTCTAGAGTTGCATCCGGTCTGCTGCAAGTCTGAGTCACAGAGCTGGCTGTTCGGTGTAGGCTATTCCACTTTATACGCTGTGTGACATGTGATACGGTCGACGCTGAAATTGTACTCCTCTATGCACTATGTATGTAGGTTCGTTAGTGAACTTGCTTCAGTTAATAGTTGGCTCTGCGATGTGAGGTGCTAAACACATTCTCTTCGCGAAGTCCCTGTCTACAGTTGATATTTTGCCTAGTTGTTCATGAGCATGCTACTTGATAAAGTTACTTTGTTTTTTCTAAGTGCAATGGAGGAGACAATGCTTGTGCAATGCTTTACTTGAAGAAACAACAGATACCTCTTTTTGCCTCAGTGTGTGTATATATAGGCCCATGTCATGCACTATGCCTTCAATAGTAAAGAGTGTTTACTTGAGAAAATTCTTGATTTAGTTTTCAGAGCTAGCCCAGTTATGGGTCTGCTATTGAATTTTTCTTGTTCCTGATATACACCAAAGTAATGGAAGGCTTCACTTGGGCCTCCTGTGCTGCTATGATGAGCTATCCTGGGCCGATGATAATGGAAGGACAATCAAAACCTGGGATGATCTATGGTATGGGTTTTGCTGCCTTTCTACTTATTTTCCGCCTTTCCGCTTTGCAATATTATCAATGAGAAATCAACAACCATTTTTGAATGATAAGTAGGTAATATGGGGCAATAAGTGGTTTAGTAGATGTGCGAGAGTACTATTGGTATTTAACCTAGGATGTGGGAACGAAATCCTGGATAGCCAAGCTGACGCAACGAAATCCCCGAGCGTCACCTGGTGAGGGCCAGATCTGGGAGAGGGCAACTCCCCTCCCTCCTCCGCTAGGTCCCCCTCCTCGTCGGAGCTCTCCCTCACCAACGCCTAGAACCGCGAGCCTCTACCCCCTGTAAACTCTGGCAGCAGGGAGGAGGGGCGCCTCTGCGCCTTAGCCTCCACCGCCGGCGGCATGCCGTCCTGGTCGCAGGAGCGTGGTGTAACAGTCATATTCCTCCTGTGGATGAGAGCTGCCAACCGCGTACACTCAGTTTTTCAAGGAAACTCAAATCCCTAAACCTTTCAGTTGGTGGATCATTGAAGTTTTGAGTTTCAATGATTTGAGACTTGCTTCAAATTTGCAAACTCGAGCACAAGAATTCTTGAGGTTGGTTAGGAGAGAGAGACGTGGATAATTCTTGAGGTTGCAAATTTGAAGCACTTCTAACGCATTGTGCTTCATGATTTGAGACTTGCTGAGACCTCAAGTCCACTCAAGTGTCAACTTGTAAAGATACTTCTTATTCTTTAGTCGGGCTTCCGCTGGATGATCCTTACTTAGCATGTCAACATTACTTATCACCAAATCCCCACAAATTGGTTCAAATTCTTCATTAATGTAACTCCTCGTACCTGCTTGGCTGCATCGATGCGGAACACAGACATTGGATAACTAGAAAACTAGCGGAATAAGAGAATACATGTTAACTAAAATCCTCCCAGAAAAGAACACCACAATAAAATAAAACACATAGAAAGACACCACGATCTAAAGAAGAAAAAACAGCGAAGGCTTCGAGTGAGACAGAGTCAAGGCACAACGCCATAACAGAATAAATGTGCTAGGCCCAGATAAGCGATGGGGATGTGCAGTGGTTGGTATACACTGACCTGGTCGGTGTGTATATATATAGCATCCACCAACATATATTCCCTAGGCAGATTGACTAGCGGTGGAGTAAAGAAATTTGGGCCTGTCTGACAATTCCGGGGTTTTGATAATTGATCTTTCTAGATACAAGCCTGGGAAGTTGGTGGACTCAGACATTGGATAACTAGAAAACTAGCGGAATAAGAGAATACATGTTAACTAAAATCCTCGCAGAAAAGAAAACCACAATAAAATAGAACACATAGAAAGACACCACGATCTAAAGAAGAAAAACCAGCGAAGGCTTCGAGTGAGACAGAGTCAAGGCACAACGCCATAACGGAATAAATGGGCTAGGCCCAGATAAGCGATGGGGGTGTGCAGTGGTTGGTATACACCGACCTGGTCGGTGTGTATATATATAGCATCCACCAACATATATTCCCTAGGCAGATTGACTAGCGGTGGAGTAAAGAAATTTGGGCGTGTTTGACAATTCCGGGGTTTTGATAATTGATCTTTCTAGATACAAGACTGGGAAGTTGGTGGACTCAGAACTTTGGACTAAAAGAATGAGCCGTTGGGCGGAAAGAGATTTGCTGAAAATGTGTCTTTTGTATGATTAAAAGATACTAATTTTTATTACATATAGTTTTTAGTGTCACAGCTGTCATGTATTTATTGGCTTTGAAAATCTGTTTGTTCCTCAATTAGGAAACAACTAGCTGTTCAATAGTCACCCCCCTAAATTAATTTGTTTTAAAAGAGATACACTACATTTGCACATAGGATCTGTATAGATATGAATATATATTGTAATATAAAAAGACCATATATTTACAATTGATATTGATACGTATTAGAAGATCCTTTCAATTAAAAATGGGATATTTCAATTACAAATGTGCCAAAAGATATATATATATATATATATATATATTCTTCACGAACCAACAAAAGTTACTGCACTGGTAAAGTCTAGAATACGTAAACAGTGCACATAAGTTAGTAAGTGGGTTAGAAGATATATCCTAGTGTCAAGATGGTTCATGAGGATCAGGGGAAGCTGGTGCAGGTGGTGGCGGCAGAATATGGACTTCTCACGCCGCCGAGCAGGTATGTGCTAAGGGAGGAGAACCGCCCGGCCGCTGGTGCAGAGCCAGCTAAGCTGACTATCCCCATCGTGGACTTGAGCCTTCTGGCCAAGCCCAATGGGGTTGAGGAGGCTGCCAAGCTTCGATCTGCACTTCAGTCGTGGGGAATTTTCGTGGTGACTGGCCATGGCATGCCGAAGGAGTTCCTGGATGAGATCCTCGACGCAACGAGGAAGTTCTTTCACTTGCCGCTGGAGGAGAAGCAAAGGTGTAGCAACGTGATCGGCGGTGCCGTGTTCCAGAATGAAGGATACGGCACCGACCGCATCGACTCCGATGAGCAGATCCTTGACTGGTGTGACCGACTATGGCTCCAACTCCAACCGGAGGATGAGAGGCGGCTTGAATTCTGGCCACAATCTCTAAGGCACTCGATCTACACAATATATCTCTCAATTTTTTTTTACTTTTATTGATTTTGGAGAGGATATATTTCATTGACCGTCTCACTGGGCATTTGCAGGGAGCTTCTACACGAGTATACCATAAAGATTGGGCAAGTGACCATGGATGTGCTGAAGGCCATGGCAAAGCTTCTAGATCAAAAGGAGGACTTCTTCATCGATATGGTGGGTGAGAGGTTTAAGTCATACGCAAGGTTCACTTACTACCCTCCCTGTCCACGGCCTGACCTCGTCCATGGGCTGAAACCCCACACTGACAACTCCGTCATCACACTGCTCCTCATGGACAAGGACGTGGGCGGCCTCCAAGTGCTCAAGGATGGACACTGGGTTGATGTTCCCGTGCTAGGTCATGACCTGTTGGTCGTTGTTGGTGAGGGGATGGAGGTATGCATACACATAACAAATGTGCAATTGTTTGCGTAGATCATGAATGAGGCTCTCACATTTCTGTACATGCAGATCGTTAGCAATGCGGTGTTCAAGGCACCTTGGCACCGCGTGGTGATGAGCGTCGACAAGGAGAGGGTGTCACTAGCGACGTTCTACCAGCCAGAGCCGCAGAGGATCATAGGGCCACCTGGGGCACTGGTTCACGAGAAGCGTCCGGCAATGTTCAAGAAGTGCTTGGTCCAGACCTTGGCCGATGGCTACTGGGATGCATTTGCGGTAGGAGAGCGCACCGTCGACTTCCTCAATGTTAGGATTGATGTCGAGGCTGATGGCAAACTGGAGTTGGAGTCTGTGGCTACCAATAACTAAACAATTTACCATCCCCATGATATTTTATTTCTTGTACCCAAAAATGTAGTGACAATAAGAGTAGTCGAAGTACGGGGTACTTCTTATGATCATCTCAAAGGATGAATGATGCTATCAACTAGTTGACCAGGAAATCACGAAGACATGAGAGACGATGCACCGGTGTTAGAGGAATTTGATTGGATTTTGAGATAAAAGCTACAACTATTCTAGGAAAAAAGAAAGCCACATTGTGTCGGATATATCCCTAGTAGACATGCTACTATTTATTTATTTATGGTGTGCTTGGTTTCATTCTAGGAAAGAGGTTGTCCTCTTCCATACACCCTCCCAAAAAAATAAAAGGCAGCAAATTAATTTAGAGATGGCCTGCTTACAGAAACATAATAAATAGAATTTAATCTGTAGCAAATTAAAAAGGAAAGTTGCGACGTACACCTATATGCGACCAGGACGGCATGCCGCCGGCGGTGGAGGCTAAGGCGCAGACGCGCCCCTCCTCCCTGCTGCCAGAGTTTACAAGGGGGTAGAGGCTCGCGGTTCTGGGCGTAGGTGGGGGAGAGCTCCGACGAGGAGGACGGCCTAGCGGAGGAGGGAGGGGAGTTGCCCTCTCCCAGATCTGGCCCTCACCAGGTGACGCTCGGGGATTTCGTTGCCTCAGCTTGGCTATGCAGGATTTTGTTCCCATATCCTAGGTTAAATACAAATAGTACTCTCACACATCTACTAAACCAGTTATTGTCCCATATTGCCTACTGTGGAAGGGGAAGATATTTATTGCCGCAATTCAACACGACAACACCCACAAGATTTAAGGCTAGCTTGATTTGGATTTAGACATCCCGATGTAATGTTTGAACATTAACACCAGTGTTCAATGGCATGGATCTTGGGTTAAAGGCCATCTTCATATACTAAGATTCATAAAATAGAATCTAGCACAATCGGGGACCTTAGGTTCAAGTCCAAGGGTTAAAACCCGAGAAAGAAGTAACTACTAAATGAGTGACACTGAGGAAACTGCGAGGTAGTAATCATGATGTAGCTTATAGAAGTCATACAAGGCTTCCAAACTTCCCAAGAAAATAAAAAGGAGGCATACAAGGAAAAAGGAAACCTCGAAGCCTGGAACAGAATGATGTGGAACCCACAAAATAGAGAGATCATGATGGAAAGGGATCTCTCTGTTGAAACAAAACAAAACAAAGAGGAAGCAAAGAACACACACGACTCTAGAGAACTCTGCACTAGGTCAACTGGTTTAGAAACGACATGCCCCTGAGGCACCTAAGTCTGAAAGACTGGAAGAGATAGAAAAACTTTCAAATCAACACAAGGTAAGGCACTTTAGAATTAGAGCGATACCATATAAGGAGTAAAAAGAAGCCTAATTAGATTTTCGCAAATACTTTTAGCTTTCAAATAGTTTCCACAAACACTAGACTCAACATCGACCAGTAGAAAGGGTTTTCCTACAGGCAGTCCTGCTCTGATACCAAAACCTGTGGCACCCTCAGGATCAGGGTTAGACAAATACCAGATCTTCGTCTGATATAAGACTAACCTAGAGCTCGAGAGACTACAGTGAGAGAATCGATAACATAACAGTGACTCTACGACTCAAGAAGTAATACAAGCTCATAACCGAGCGAAGAACCAAAGTATTACAAGCAGAGGTCACTGACCTGACATACATCAATCAACGGAAGCGAAGTTATGCTATTAGACATAGCAAGATAGCAAAAGGCCTAAGAGGCCAGGAGCATAACGGCGACGTCCCAGCCCATAGATTCCAGGCTGCCACCTGGGAACCCCAAGCTACTCGTCGATGTCGACTAGAACCCACCATCTGTTGGAGCGACTTATTCTGAAATAAAAGCATGCAAAGCTGAGTACAGGGACTCAGCAAGACTTAGTACAACCTTTTAGCAAAGCGGGTATGCGGGCTTTCTGTGGAGTTTCTTTTGCGTAAAGCTAGTTTTCCTTTGTAAGACAAGAGAGAGGAGAAGCTCGACTACTCGGAATCTTTAAAAGGGGATAAGGGAGAGACATCTCTATCTATGTTGATCATCATATTGTATCCACCAATCTTCATCATCTCGAACCACTATCCTCGGATTACCCCCTCAACAACCCGGAGAAGGTATCCGTAAACACACATTGTTTGCCAAGTTTTACGATCAGGTTAAAGTTCTCTATGATCTCCACGTCCTTTCCCAAGTCGTCCGTAACCGTGGACACGACTTTTCGAAAAGATTTAACCCTGTAGGGGTGCACAACTTTACCCACACGTACCAGCCGACTCTTAATGCCAGATCATAAGCTCTCTTCCTTGGAAAGCCGACAGAGGGTGGCTGACCACGACCTTTACCTTGCTGTCGCCGAGACCATGAGTCACGCGCTAAGGATTGCTCCGCCGTAACGGGTCAAGTCCCGAAGTCGGTCCTTAACGATGTGAGGCGAGGTGGGTTTCCCCAGGGACTCTAACCCCAGCCACCACGGCCACGCTTACCTACCTTTATGCTATGCACCTTTTCACAAACGTTTTCGATGCATATGTCCAGATAACACGCAAACTATGTGACTCATGGAATCTACTAGGCAAGTTAGTGAGTCGAGAGGGTACCATAATAGGGCCTCGTGTGGTTGTACGCTCGGTCTTGGTTCAAGAGGCGAGAACTCGATTCCTAGGGTCGGCAGAAACGAAACAACCCACCACATCCCAATGTGGCCTCTCATCTAAGCCTTTAATCATGTTTAACAACATCTCTACACTTACCACGTCAACCTGTTATGCTAGATTCATTTGATTGTATGTCTCCAGTCCGAAGACCGGAGTAGTAGCGTAACAAACTAAGCATGGCTAAGCATAAAGAGATAAAGGCTCTACCGACGCACACATGCCCAACCTAGTTATGCTAGGAGCAGTGGATCATGTATTTGAGGCTACAAGGGTGAAACATGCAATAGATAGGATAACTCTACCTATCGATAAAAGACAGTTGAATCGCATGCAATATGAAGTAACCAGAATGAAAGCATTTGTAAAACTTAGATGAACCAGGCTAGGGATTGCCTTTGTCCCTGACAAACCAATGTGGATCTTGGATGCATGCTTGACTTGTTCGTCGGTGGACAATTATTGATCTTCGGTGCTGTCAATCTTCATCGGCTCGGACTCGTGCTCTATCGATCGTGAAGAAGCAAACACCGGAAAGGGTAAAACAACAATCAACACATGGCATCGATGCAATGCGCATACAAGTATGATGATATGACATGTTAATTAGGTACTGAAATAACCCTAAGGCATCATCAATTTAACTGGGTTTCGGCGAACTAGGGTTAGTAGTTCCGAAAACCTCAGAGGGGTTGATTTAGTTCTTCTAAAACAACTAGGTTTTAAAGTTGTTTATCAATGCATGATATATTTACTAAAGTGTAGCTCTCATTTTTCTGAAGATTTTGATATATTATACACATTTTTCTGATATAAAATGAAAAAGATATGAATTAAACAAGTTTTATCCATTTTCTCCAATTTCTGGGAATTCCTGGAAAATATTAAAAGCCTGACAGACTGGACCCACATGTCAGGGTTTTATTAATTTCTAAAACATTTAGGAAAATGTTAAATCTCTGACGACCGGGGCCCACCTGTCATGGAATTTTCTTTTACAGAAGAACAGAAATAAAAGAAAAACAACTGACGGTCGGGTCCCACCGGAGTCAACCGCCGGTGGCTGACCATGGCGGACCGGCCCCGGCGACGAGCAGCGCAGGCGCTCCAGGGCGTCCCCGGATGCACCGTTTGGCGCGGCGGATGCGCACGAGCGCGAGTGACCGCATGGTGGCGGCGCCGCCCGGGTTTGGTCGCCGGAGCGGCCGTGCCGGCGAGCAGCGCGACGGCCAGCCACGGGTGCGCGAGGCGGCAACGATTGGGAGGGGGAGAGAGAAAGGGGGCGGGCGCTGGAGCTTCAGCAGCTCACCAGGATGCTGTAGGGGTGGCCGGCGAGCGCGGGGGAGGTCGAGGACGGCGGCGATGGGGCGGCCGGTGTCGGGGAAGAAGGGCACATCGCGGGCGTCTGAGAGCTCCCCGGCTCGATTCGTCGAAGGGGGAGGCCGAGGGGAGGGAGGCAAAGCCAGTGGTGTCGACTGAGTGGCGCGGGGAGGCCTCTAGCGGCGGGGAGAAGCGGCGGCCGGCGCGTAGCTAGGGTTGGGCGCGCGCACTTGCAGAGCCAGAGAGGGGCAGCGCGCGAGAGAGGAGAGGATAGGGGGCAGGGAGAGGGCGTCGGGATCCTTATCCCCTCGTCCAGGGACGGCGAGCGGCGGCGTTCATCTCGTCGAGGGATCGACGACGGGGAGAGCTCCACCGAGCAGGTTCCCTGTTCCAAGGAAGAAGACAAAGATATTTTTGTAAAAAGCCCCTGGCCTTTGAGGGTTTTCCTGAAACTTTGAAAACAGGGTTTAAAACAATAGTATCTTGTTATTTGGCACATTTTTGGAGTTCAAAAATAACTCCAAACTTTAGGAGAAAATTATTCAGTGGCCTTTCAATTATTATTTGAGAGACCAACTATTTTTGTTTTGAGGTTTCAAACATTTGAACACATTTCAAATAGAGATAGAACATTGGAATGTTAGGGTTTCCACTTTATTTTAAAATGCAAATTCTTCCTAATGCATTTTATATGATGCTGCTCATGATGCACAAACAAATTCTAATTAGGGTTTGCTAAAACAGGGATGTTACACCTACTTCTCATTCAAAAATGGTTGTTGATTTCTCATCGATAATATTGCAAACTGGAAAGGCGGAAAATAAGTAGAAAGGCAGCAAAACCCATACCATAGATCATCCCAGGTTTTGATTGTCCTTCCATTACCATTGGCCCAGGATAGCTCATCATAGCAGCACAGGAGGCCCAAGTGAAGCCTTCCATTACTTTGGTGTATATCAGGAACAAGAAAAATTCAATAGCAGACCCAGAACTGGGCTAGCTCTGAAAACTAAATCAAGAATTTTCTCAAGTAAACACTCTTTACTATTGAAGGCATAGTGCATGACATGGGCCTATATATACACACACTGAGGCAAAAAGAGGTATCTGTTGTTTCTTCAAGTAAAGCATTGCACAAGATTTGTCTTGCACTTAGAAAAAAACAAAGTAACCTTATCAAGTAGCATGCTCATGAAAACCTAGGCAAAATATCAACTAGACAGGGACTTCACGAAGAGAATGTGTTTAGCACCTCACATCGCAGAGCCAACTATTAACTGAAGCAAGTTCACTAATGAACCTACATATACTGCATAGTGCATAGAGGAGTACAATTTCAGCGTCGACCGTATCACATGTCACACAGCGTATAAAATGGAACAGCCTACACCGAACAGCCAGATGTGTGACTCAGACTTGCAGCAGACCGGATGCAACTCTAGAAACCTGCAGAACAATTCATGCCATCACGGTCAGACCAATTTCTACTACTCTCTCACAGAAATGCCAATGTTTGTATGACTCCAGCAGTAAGCATTGACTTTAGAGTTGTGCAAATTATACGATAATATCAGAGCTGGATCTAGATCCCAGCACTATCAGACAAAACTAACATTGCAGACCGAGAACAGCAATAGAATAACTATTTTGTGATGGCACTGAAAGGCTGAAACATAGTAAAAGATCAGTCACTCAACACCTCCATCAGAGGCAAAAACTAAACATCCTTGATAGTTAAAGTAATTCGAGATCCAGTTTGTATATCAGGTGCTTATATGAGAAGCTCAGGAATACAAAACAAAAACATCTCGTATGTAACTCAAAGGCGTGCTTTTTGAAATGTAAGAACTTGGCAATGCAGAACTTAATCAACTTCATGCACTAGAAACCTGAAACTACAGTTCATACATCATCTTATAAATTGAGTAACCAAGCAAAAGAGATACAACACATAAGGGAAAAAAATCAAAATACCTTATTCAACCAACATGGCACATTAGCAATCATTGTTCACAATTCCGGATTGACCCATTTCCACCCAACTTCTCTGCCTACGAGCAAAAGAAGCCCACCAAAACCAATGAAAAAACAAGGACAAGTGGCATAATGAGATTGCATGCATGGCAAGCTCTCGTGACATGTACACTATGAAATCAAATCTACTCTCAGGTACAAGAGAGAACAATAATAATCCTTTAGCAAGACATATTAAGACTGTTTAGATATTCAGAGAAAACGCAATCAACCGAAATTGCTAAGGAGGGAATATGTACCAGTTCGTTCTAATGTGTCCAAACAAAATATGCAAACTGAGACACCTTGGTGAAAAAAAAGGAGCACTACCAGTACCATTCGAATTTAAGAAACTAGTATTTTTTTTTTATACGAACATAGAATCTATGTTGCTAAGAATTGATGATTGGTATCAAGATCAATCAAAACAAACAGTCTCTTGCAGGGAAATGTATCGAATGGAACTTTTAAGCTTCAAAATGTTGCAATCAATTGACTAATATTTCACATATCAGTTTCAAAAAAAAATCACATATCAGATGATTTCACACCATTCTTTTAATGCGGTTGTTGAACCAAATGATAGAAAATAAATGCCGAGAAGATCAATACATGCACATCAACATAGTTTACAAATGGCCAGGAAGCAAGAGCTATAACTATATTTTTGTTCTAGATTTAATTTAGCCTAGTAATAATATAAGGAACTAGATTGCTTCCTGCGAGTATAGGTCAGACCGACCATAATAACTACATTGCTTGATTACTAGAAGATCCCCAGACTGATAAGAAAACAAACGACTAAACTTATTCTTATATATCCACTTGACGTCCTGACGCTTAATCACATTGAAAATATTGCAAAAATAATAATCATACAAGGTATTACCTGCAGTATAGAAATTTTTGTAGGGATAAAACATCTTGTCATCCAAGGGGAGTCTTTTACTGACAGTTCTGAAGAGCTTCGACTCGATTTGGAGGATGAACACACCAACATATGTACTCAGAACAATCTCATTTGAGTCCTCGTCATACCCCACCATCAACGCGTTTCTGGAGGCGCTAAACATTCTCGATTCAAAGAGCCCTTCCAATTGAATAGTTTTCTGAAGAAGCACCCATTTGACAACACCACTAGACTGTGATTGCCTTTTCCATAATTGGATGCTCGGTTTCGAGTCTTTTGACAGAACAGCGAGGCCAAGGTTACCATCATCACCTGTCCGTAAGAGCTGACAGGACCAGCAGTCGGTAACATTGATGTCCGCCGGCTTATCGATCACACCAAGGCTCTGCTTTTCAGTATCAAACACAAGGACACCACCACCTGCACGAAACAACCAGTGAAGTGCATTCCCGACGAGGATGCCAGGCCTTGACAAGATACTACTACTGGTAGTCGCCGTCGAGATAATATTTCCCCACACACCAGACACCGAATTGTAGACGCAAGCAAATGCGTGTGTTGGTCCCTTACACATCAAAACCAACTTAAAAGGGCTCGAGAAGCAATCACCATGCGCATGCCCATGCTCCGCGTTTGTGCACATCACCGCGGGGTGCCAGTGCCAGGAAGACTGCCATATGCTGCCGTAGCGGGGGTTCGGCGAGAAAGGCACGCGGTGGCGGCGGTGCTGGCCGGTGACTGGGTCCCACACGACAACCCCGCGCCCGCGGTCATTGACGAGGACGGCGAGGCCGTGGCGGCAGCCGCGGAAGTCCCAGCAGTCGTAACCTTTGCGGCTCCACGGCACGGAGAATCGGGCGGCGGGGATGCGATCGGGCGAGTCCAGGACAGGGGTGAAGACATGTCTTCTGCCAACGTCTCCCGTGAAGAAGCCCAGCAGCGGAGGCTTCCCGTGGCGCTTGCGGAAGCGGCCGTGGAACTGAGGGTCAGAGAGGACGCTGCGCCATCGCGCGCAGACGAGGGACGCGCGCGGGAGAGAGGAAGGCTGCGGAGGGAGGCGGAGCAGGATCTCCCCGAGGAGGTCGTCGTCGTCCAGCGGGGCCGGCGTGGAAAGTCGGCGGCTCATCCGGGCTGGGCTGGCGTTTTCTTCTCTCCTGGCGCTAGCTAGGATGCCCGAAGCCAAGATCCGTACCACGATCACCACCTCGCCTCGGCTCCTGGAAATGGCATATCGGAGCTCCACCGGCTCGGGCGCCGGCACAGTCGGCGGCGACACGCTGCTGCTGACGGCGGGAAGAGAGAAGATGGAGGCGCAACGGCAGTCGGAGCGGAAGGCGGCGGCGTAGGGCAGCCGCCGTCGCTGGCCTGGGCACGGGACGAGAGTGATGTGTTCTTTTTTTCCAATCTTTTTGTGTTTGGGTTTGTTTCTGGGCCAAGGTCGCGCTAGGTCGGGCTGAAGTGGTGGGTATCACTAAGGGCCTGTTTGGTTTCAAAGTTGGCTAGCATAAAAGTGTAGCTTAAAATAGTGAAGCCAAACTTTAGCAAAACTTAGAAAAAAAAATGTTGAAATTTCCTAGTTTGGCATGTGGACAATAATCTCATAATTTTGTTTTAATAATGTCCAAGATATTTTTGGTTGCTTAGAGCCTCGGAATGAAATGAGAGCACACGTTCTTTATAGTAGAAAGTGTACGTTTTCCCCCAAGCTACAAAATACAAAGTATGCATGGCGCAATGTTAATTTATTGCTAGTCAATCAATATTTGTGTTTGTGATGTATTATTCAATATACCGAAGAACATATGCAAGGGTATATATTACAAACGCTATTTCACAATTATAGTGGGTTGATGATAATGGCCACATGAAGATGTGCTGGTTAACATGGTGAAAATTGTGTATACCGAAGGACAGAGGAGGTATGGATTTTCGTGATTTGCATACTTTTAATACTACAGTGTTAGCGAAACAATGTTGGAGGCTTATGGAGGAACCGGATTTACTTTGCGCAAGAGTTGTTGGAGCTAAATACTATCCACATGGAAATCTTTTAAAGGCAAAACTAAAAAGTGGAAGTTCCTTTACGTGGCAGAGTATTCTACAACGAATGCAGGCTTGTAACCGAGGTCGTATATGGAGAGTTGGCGAAGATGAACAAGTTAATATTTGGGAAGGCGCTTGGATTTTAATTAGGTTGGCAATCGATGGGTTGGGTTGTGATTAAGTAATACTCGTATATTGTGTAGTACGCGCGCGCGCTGAGTTGAGTTGCCTCCGTGCTGAGTTGATAAAAAAGAAAATAAGGTAGCTGGATGTATGTGGGAAAGAAAACAACGTATCGATCAAGTCCGAACCCAGGGGTACACGTGTATGGAGCAAAATCCATCCGCCCCGCCCCGCCCCGCTCGCTCGCTGGAGCCAGGCTGGCACTGTTGGTTGACACTGGACGCGCTGTGGCTTGTGAAGAGGTACAGAGATTGGAAGTGAATGATTGCTTTTCATTGATAGAGACTGCGGGTATTTATATGGCCTCAACAGTCGGGAGTACATGTCGGTTACAATACTTGTGTCTCTTCAGAAAGGACATAACTGTTCGCTAAACACAGCGATTGGACAATTCCCTAATATGCTAACTGCTATAGGGAATATTCTACGGAATCTGCTAATTGCTTGATTAGCCTAAATCTAAAGCTAATTTATTCCTAACACTCCCCCTTGGACAACGCTGTCTTCAAAATCTTAGATGTCTTGTAATCATCCATAGCGTCTTGAATGCGAACATCCTGATAGTCCTTAGACTTGTAAGAACTTGATTTTCTTCAATCCAAGTATGTCCTCCAAAAATGCTAGTAAAGACTTAGTGAACAAATCTGCAAGATTGTCACAAGATTTTGTTTGCAAAATGTTAATTTCTCAGTTTTTCTGTAATTCATGAGGAAAGAATAGTTTTAGAGCAATATGTTTTGTGATATTACTTTTAATATATCCCATATGCATTTGAGCAACACATGCAGCATTATCTTCATAGATAATAGTTGGTAATTCTAATGAATCTATACCGCATGAGGTCTGGATGTGATTAATCACTCTGCGAAGCCATACACACTCACGTGAAGCTTCATATAATGCAATTATTTCAGAGTGGTTAGTGGAAGTTGCTACTACAGTCTGTTTAGTTGACTTCCATGATATAGCAGTTCCACCATATAAAAATACAAATCCAGTTTGTGATCTAGCATTATGGGGATCAGAAAGATAGCCAGCATTCAAAGTCATGTCTTGATTTTTCTGATAGAATAAACCAATATCTTTGATACCTTGTAAATACCTGAAGATATTCTTCACTCCAGCCCAATGGCGTTTTGTTGGAGCTGCACTATGTCTAGCCAGTAAATTTACTGCGAAGGCAATATCTGGCCTAGTACAATTAGCAAGATACATTAGTGGGAGGTGGCGTTTTGGCTCATAGGAGCAAATGCTCCCATTATACAAAATAATTAAAAAACAATTTTAAAAATGTCAAAAAATTCTGACATAAATTTTTTGGTGTACATCGTGACATTCTTTGTTAGTGCACAGGTTTTCATGGAGAAACAATATTTTATGTGGCGTGTACAAAAAAGACAAAAAATGTCTTGTACGTAGTCGTGTTATAGCATTAAAATTTGTCTTTTTTACAGGAGCCACAAATTTTTTTAGTTTCTTTTGAAAACTTGTGCACGAACATAAAATATGTAGATGTACATGAAAAATTTTACTTTAGAATTTTTTGACACTTCGAAATGTTGATTCACATAGTGATAGCAAATGCTCCTATGAGCCAAAGTGAATATCCCACGTTAGTGCTCCTATTGCACTAAGGTATGGAAACTCAGGTCCCAATTCATCTTCGTTATCATCCCTAGGTCTAAATGGATCCTTTTCCATATCAAGGGATCTAAAGACCATGGGTGTTTTGGATGGATATGATTTATCCATATTGATTTTTTCCAAAACTTTCTAAATATATGCGGGTCGATAAACGAGTATTCCCGAGGGAAGATGCTCAAGTTATAAACCTAAGCAGAATTTGGTTTTTCCCAAATCCTTCATCTCAAACTCCGTCATTAAATGATTGCGTGCTACAGATATATCTGCCGCGTTACCAATAATGTTGAGGTCATCAACATAAACTGAGATGATGCAAAATCCTTTTAAGGATTTCTTTATGAAAACGCATGGGAAATCATCATTATTTGAGTATCCTTTCTGAAGAACGAACTCACTAAGCTGGTTATACCACATTTTACCCGACTGCTTTAAGCCATAGAGTGACTTTTGTAATTTTACACAATACATGTTGCGATTTGTGTTTGGATTAGGGATTTTAAGTCCATCACGGACTTTCATATAAATATCCGCATCGAGTGACCCATATAGATATGCGGTCACTACATCCATTAACTACATTGATAAATTCATTTGTACTGCCAATGATATTAAATATCGAAACGTAATTCCACTCATTACAAGAGAATATGTATCGTCGTAGTCGATACCAGGTCTCTGCGTAAACCCTTGTGCTACTAGTCTCGCTTTATATCTCACCACCTCATTATTTTCGTTCCTTTTTCGAACGAAAACCCATTTAGCTCCCACAGGGAAGATTTTTTGAGGAGTAGGTATTACTTTAGAGAATACCTCTCTTTTATTAAGCGAGCGCAGTTCTGCCTCAATTGCCTCCTTCCATTTAGGCCAATCCGAGCGTTTGAGGCACTCTTTCATAGATTTTGGCTCTGGATCCAGTTGAAGGGTTTAGCAATTTTAGAGGAGAAATATGTGTCGACAAGTGTAGTCTTTCTATTGTATGATTCTCCCGAATCGATATAGTTTATGGAAATTTCATTGATTTCTTCAGGCACCGTGTGATTTCCCATAACAACGGCGTCTGGCTGTTTCGATGTCCCAGCATTAGAATTTGTGTGCACATTTATGCTAGGTTACTGATGTTGAACATCATCTTAGTGTCTATCAACTTCAGGTTGATTTGCATTTACCGTCATAGATTTCCTTTGTTTCTGCGGTGGCTTTGGAGAAGCCTTTTCCCTTGAGACCAGATTTATCCCCCTTTTATTTGCAATTGGGAGTTGAGTAGTTTTATTTGGTACCTCTACTCGCTCTGGTGCATTGACTGCAGGGATATATGATTTAGTGACACCTTTGTGATCAGTAAATGCGTCTGGCAAGTTATTTGCAAAGTGTTGTAAATCTACTATTCTCTGAACTTCAGATTCAGATTCTTTAGTACGTGGATCTAAGAATTGGATGCCTGTTACATTCCAATCAATTTCCTGGCATTCTTTGTGGTTTATTTCTTCCCCTAATGCCGGGAAATGGTCCTCATCAAAAATTGAATCAGCGTACCGGGCTGTAAACAGGTCCCCTGTTAGGGGTTCTAAATATTTTATAATTGACGGAGATTTATATCCCACATAGATTCCAATTTTTCTATGGGGGCCCATGGAGGTACGCTGCGGTGGTGATATCGGTACGTATACAGCGCAACCGAATTTTCGCAGGTGGGAAATACTTGGCTGATTGTCTCATACTATTTGAAATGGGGAAGTTTCATGATATGCAATTGGTGTGACTTGTATCAGATCTGCGGCGTGTAAAACCGCATGTCCCCAACAAGAGGTTGGTAAATTGCAATTCTGCAAGAATGGTCTAGCAATTAATTTTACTCTTTTGATTAAACATTCAACCAATCCATTTTGAGTATGAACATAAGGTACAAAATGTTCTAGATGAATGCCTAAGGCCATACAATAATCATTTAATGCGCGTGAACTGAATTCAGCCGTATTATCCATTCTTATTGTTTTAATCCTGTGTTCAGGATGATTTGCTCTTAATTTGATAATTTGAGCTATTAATTTGGCAAAGGCATGATTACGTGTTGATAATAAACACACAAGTGACCATCTAGTAGATGCATAAATTAGCACCATAAAATACCTAAATGGTCCAGATAGATGTTGTATTGGACCACATATATCTCCTTGAATTCTTTTAAAAAAATTAAGCGACTCATTTTTAACTTTAAGGTGGGATGGTTTAATAATTAATTTCCCAGTAGCAAATGTGGTGCATACGAAGTCTGATGACTTAGGAAATCTTTTAATTGGTAAATTATGACCAATAGAATTGCTTATAATTTTTCTCAACATACCTATTCTAGGATGACCAAGGCGATCGTGCCAAGTCTTGAATTTATCAAGATTTTGAAAAATTATTTGTACGCAACATAAGGTACGGGTTTAATGTATGTAAAGTATAATTCGTAAGAAAATGAAGGGAATTTTTCAAGAGTTTGTTCCTCATATCCATCGCTTTTTGTCAAAAGCAAATATTCTTTCTTATCCATCTTAACAGTTTAAGATGGAAATCATTTGATCGGATATCTTTGAAATTTATAAGGGTACATGTTGATTCAGGATACAAGAGTGCATTCTGAATTACAATAGTAGTACCTATAGGGAGTGTGAATATGGCTCTTCCTGAACCAATTATTTCTTTGTTACTCCCGATTATGGTCATAATATCTTCCTTTCTCTTAGTAAGAGTTTGGAAGAATTTTGTTTCCCTTAAAATTGTGTTAGTAGTAGCACTATCCACTAAACATAATTCTTCTTCCATCGGATTTTTTTCCCGTAAATTTTCTAAAAATAGAAAGAGAATATTTTAGAATAAATTTATTTTATTCATATATTCATCAGTTACATACATAGTATTATATTACAAATTCGAAATATAAATAAATTACAATATTATGTCTGATTCACATAATACAATACATGTAGTCTGAAAGACTTTGTTCCACTTATTGTTATCGAATATACAACACATTGTGTTATTTGAATAGCTAAGTGACACCAATTGTTTAGGAGATCAATTGAGGTCTCCAAAAACATCTTGGGTGTAATCCACAAGCATGTCTTCATCGAGGATGATATTGTCCTTTGGCTTGAATTCTTCAATAGCACTTTGAGAAGGACTGGCTTGAGGGTTGTCTTCAATAGCATTGAATTGAGCTTCAACCTTATTTCCATGAACTTGCTTCCCTTTTCCTCCATACTTCATGTATAGATCCACTAGGTGCTTGGGAATACGACATTTGTTTGTACGGTGATTCGCACATCCATACCTTTGACAAACTTGAGAGTTATCATTTTGATCATTTTTCTTGAAATGACCTTTCCCCTTAAATTGACCATTGGTCCTTTGACCATTATTCTTCCACTTTCCCTTGAATTTTCGGAAGTTCCTCTTATGGTTTCCGAATTTATTAGCAAAATGAGCATTAGCATGTGCTTCAGGGATCGGCATGGCACCCGTTGGGCGAGCATTGTGATTTTTCATGAGAAGTTCATCATGCTTCTCGGCCTGAAGTAATGTGTATATAAGCTCAGAATACTTCGTATATTTTTGTTGACGATATTGCTGTTGCAATATCCTCATCGAGGGATGGAAAGTGCATAAGGTCTTCTCTATTAAATCTTCATCTGAAACTTGCTTATTGCAGAATCTCAGTTTGGAGTTAACTTTATGCACGACAGAATTATATGCCGCAACGGACTTGTCCTGGAACCTTATGAGAGACCATTCTCTCTCGGCTTCCAGCAACATAACCGCTTTTTGTTGGTCATATCTCTCCTTAAAGGAGTTCCATAAAGCTAGTGGGTCCTCCTCCATCAAGTATTCATTCTTCAAATCATGATGGAGGTGGTGCCTTATGAAATGTAATGCCGCATACTTTACCATTTGAGGTATTTCTGTAGCATTTTCGGGGGGTGTGGTAACCACGGGACCAAGGCCACGACCAATTAAATTTATTTTCATATCCGTGGCCCATGATAGATAGTTACTTCCATCATTGTAGTTCTTGGAATTCTTTTTTACTGATATCACCCATTTTTCCTGCATGTATGATCATGCATTTAATTAATTTTACTTGATAGTAAAATTTATTTTGGTAAGCAACAAATTTGTTCTAGAGGAACAATTTGGACGCGGATGAATTTAGAGCACGAGATAAAATTGTTGTACCAAATAACATGTTATTATATGCTAGAGGCAAATATATTAATAACATGGCACATTACATACTTGTAATCTCTAATAGACATAGGGTCTAGAAATATGTATTTATATCACAATACACTGTTAAACTGAATAAAAATAGTTGATACGCTACTTGTTAGATCTACAAGTTGCTAGAAACATCAGAGCTAGACTGCAAAATATGTAAGTACTAGATTAGTCTATCTTTGTTTGTCACGAGGCAGTAGCAACATGAGGCTGCAGGCTTTTCAGGACACGGGCCTAGAGTGTGTTCGGTTTGGGGATGGGGTGGAATGGAATGGAACCGTTCCGCACTCAGAGCCCGTTCCTGCGTTCGGTTGCAAACTGGAAGGGAATGAAGTGGTTCCTCCAAATGGAATATTCCCTTAGATCCGGAATGAAGTGGTTTCTCCGATTCGGCCGGACGAGGTGGAACGGGTGACTGTCACACGCTGATTAATTAAGTTTAGCAATAATTAACCAAGTTTAGCAATACTTAATCAAGTTTAGCAAATAATTAATCGAGTTTAGAATAATTAATCGGGTGACTATCTCACCCATTCCATTCCATTCTCATCCCATTCCAAAACCGAACACAGGGATGGAACCGTTTCGTGACAATTTTTTGTCGAAACCGAACACAGGGATGGAATGGTTCCGTGACAGTGGAATGGAATGGTTCCATTCTATTTCACCCCATCCAAAAAACGAACACACCCCTAGTGAGCGATGCCTGGACCAGAGGTCAAAAGAAAAGTGGTCGAGGTGGGCGACTTCAAGAATAATCCCGTCGGCCTCCTCCCTCGATCTCCTCGATTCCCCTGCCCTGCTTCACGCCGGGGCTGGCTGGCGATTCAGTGCCGGCTTGATTCTTCCGCGGACGAGGAGGGGAAGTGAGGAGCAGCCTCGTTGAGGCGGATCTCCGCGATGCGGCCGGCGAGGCCGGGGGCCTCGGGGGACCAAGTAGCTCTGCGGATGCCGGCGGGGCGAGCCACCATGGTCGACGCGAAGCAACGGAGTAGCACGCGTGCCTCCGATGAGGGCGTCGGAAGGGCGGCTGAAGGCGCCGTGTCCTTGGCCTTCTCCTCATCTGGCGCAAGGAGATTGAGGCCGGGGAGCGACAGGACGACGTGAGCAGCGGCTGCAACGTTGTTCTCCTCCTCCATCTCCGACAAGGGGTCATAACCCGGCGGGGCGAAGTGCGCCGGGTCCTCGCCGGAGGGCGTTGGAGATGGGATGCAGGGGCCGAACCCGTGGCGCTAGTAGTACACCAGTGGAGGCAGCGCCTCAAATTCTTCGTTAATTTGCGAACTGGCGCTCGGCCCGCCCAACAGCCATTCCATGGGCGGGATGGCGAAGGCCGGCGGAGGAGGGAGCAGGTCGTCGGCGTCCGCGGTGATGCTAGTGGCAGAGGCCTCATCCTCGTACACGGCATCAACGATTTGTTCTTCAGCGACCTCCGGCACAGCGACGATTTCTTGCGCGGCTGCAACCTCCGGTACCGTAGCAACCGCCACTGGCATGGCCTGGATTTCTTCCCGGGGCAAGACTGCCCTAGTACTCGGTCCTGGTCCAGGGTAGTGGCGGCGCTGCGCCCAACGGAGGCCGCAGTGGTGGCGCCGACCATAGTCGTGGCGGCGACGGAGGCCACCACCATGGTCGTAGTGCCGGTGAGGGGCACCAAGCGGTGCCATGCGGTGGCGGAGGCCGCCGTTCCTGTTTTGGCGGTGGCCGAAGTTTTGAACGATGGTCCGGCGACGAGCATGGAAGCGGCAGCGGTTCTCTCGTGCCACAAAGCGAGCAAAAGCAAAAGCAGGGAATCCATCCCTTTCTTACCTTTCTATGTACTTCTCTCTTTGGCCTATTCGCTCGGGGCAGAACAGTGCTGATGGCGTGAAGAGATACAGAGATTGGAAGTGAATGATTGCTTTTCATTGATAGAGACCGCGGATTATTTATATGGCCTCAACAGTCGGAGCACATGTCGATTACAATACTTATGTCTCTTCGGAAAGGACACAACTGTTCGCTAAACACAGCGATTGGACAATTCCCTAGTATGCTAAGTGCTATAGGGAATATTCTACTGAATCTGCGAGCTGCTTGATTAGCCTAATTTATTCCTAACAGCTTGGACGCGCGCGCGCGCATTGCGTGGAGGCCAGAGATTTTGGTTGACCATCACCGTGCTGGGAAGGGCCGGCGGAGATTTTGTAGCAGAGGACGAAGGTGGACGTCACGCTTCGAGGCCCACTTCATCTGCGCACAAGACGACTGGTCATGGCAGCCCATGTAAGTATTGGCGCGAAAGACGTCCTCCAACCCTGGCGCGCGTGAACATGCATGGGAGGGGCACGAGGTAAGGTCGCCCACTTCCGCGTGGCCGGACTCACCTTTTCGTCTCCCAGCAGGAGGAGGAGGGAGGCCATTGCAGTGTTGCCTGACCGTCAAGCATTCGGCGTCCTGGGTATCCAACTAGTCCAAGGCGGCGCGCGATTTCGGTTGGCGCGCGGCATGAGCGACAAGTGCTTTGGAGGAGTTGTTCACTGGCCGACGCGCGTGCACGAGCATGCCGGCAGGGCCAGCGGGTGCGTGCGGCAAGAGGTCAGTGAGCAGCCGGTGGGCGTCGACGACGATGCACCACGCCTTGGAGACGCAGCGGGACGCCGCGAGGCTGCGCGGCGATGGATGGAGGCGGCCGAGGACGTCGGCGAGGAGGTCGTGAGGTAGCCCCTGCGTCAGGTCCATGGAAGTCTCCATCGTTTGAGACTTAATTTGAGTCGTACGTGGTACCGCCGGGCACCGGCCGGCGTGGGATATTATGATCGCTTTGTTGCTTGATATAGCATGGCTTTGTTCTTGACAAGGAAAAAATAACTAGACCGGCGAAATCTTGCATCGTAATGACTAATGAAGTGAAGTTATATATTTTCTGTGGTGCATTGCTTACTGCTTTGTACTTACTCGTGATCTATGAGTGAAATCGGTTTTAATTTGTTCATTCTACATTTGTCGCCAGCATGTTACTTCATCCCTTTATATGAATAGATTATAGAAGAGAAACAACTCTCAATTTGAAACATATGTTCAGACATCAAATGTATCTATGTTACCTAGCAACTACTCTCATCATATCAGGAGAAGAATTAAGGTTTTTTAAAGATAAAATTGGCCCGTTGCAAATTAGGGCTGTAGCTGCAGCTTCCACAACAGTAATACCAATTGGCCCGGATAACATAAGAAACCTAAGACACTGGTACCCGGGCGCATTAATGTATTTTCCGGATGGAAATTTTTGCCTCTGGAGTGTCGGCGCACCTTATATGCGCCAAAAAAATTAGTACAGTAACTTCAAGTAAAGTTGAAAAAAATCTGATTTTCCGGGGAATCAAAGATGATCAAGTATTGACCTCGTATAAAAATATTTGGCTAGGAAATGATTTCCGTCGACCTCAGGTAAAAAAATACAAATTTATGGCAAATATAGCATGAATAGTAATTATATATGTGGCATTTCAAGCTTGTCTCTTTGCCCCCAAAGAACAAGAAAAGTCATTCCATGGTGAATCTTCTTATACGAATATAATACATGATCATCTTTGATTCCAGAAAAAAATTAATTATTTTTTGTATTACTGATTTATTTTTTTCATATATAGGGTTGCGCTGGGTAGCACTAATGTATTTTCCAAGCAACCCAAGCACATCCATCCCATGCCTTCCTCTCTTCTACTTTTTTGGTATCATTGCATCTCTTGTTCTTTGATTTGTTTTCCTTAATTATACAGTAGCATATATATACCAGAGGATTAGGCAGAATGACTAGTTTATTTCGTCTTTTGTCCTGGAAAATACAGATATAGATGAAAAGGTCAAGGATATAAGAAGTGTTTTCTGCATCTTCCAAGCTCTCATCGGTAGATGCGCTTTCTTATTTCACATTTTATTTAGTAGAATAATTTCGTCTTTTGTCTAGATAACAATTTTGTCTACAGATTATTTTCTCCCCTTCCATCCGGACAAGCAAATGCACCCTTTTCATGTGCATCATTTCTCTCGAGTAAAGAAACTTCTCAGTTTTCATGTACATTATTCATCATGACTAAATAAATAAAATAACTGGTGCTCAATCTGCATGGTATAAACTTATAATGTCCATCAAATATGAACAGTGCACTCATCACAGTACATCGTCTACAGAAGTTTCTGCGACAGTGACAAGTGAGCCATCTCACTGGTTTAAAAATTCACACAAGTTACATTCAGGCGATGCTTTTGAAAACTAATCATGTCACACAAAGCAGCCGCAAATTAAACTATTCAACTTCTCACCTACATAGCACCAAGCTGTCTTGGAAACCACACACTGATCTGCTCAACTGAGCAGAGCTCCCAGTCAGGGAGCATATATATGCACACGCATCAATGGCTGCGCACACTTGCTCCTTGCCAAGCTAGCACACTACATACCAGGCTGGCACAAGGTCGATCCATGAGGAGACTGGCGGCGGTGCTCGCGGTGGCATTGCTCCTCATCGCATGGCAGCCATCCCTGGGGAAGGCGGTAGCCACACAGTCCACGGCGCTGCCGCCACCAGACGAGCAGGACGACGACGCACCGAGGTACAGCCAGCCGTCACCACCGGATGAGCAGGAGGACAACCCGTCCTGGCCTGGGCTTCCACTGTTGCCGTCGCCACCCCCGCCGGAGGAATCCGATGCTCCGGTGGCTCCGCTGCCAGGTTCCCAGCCACCACCGCCGGAACCTGAGACGCCAGCACCAGCAGCGCCACCACCGCCTCGCCCCAGGCGTGCACACCTGCCGCCAAGGCAGGACGATCCAGTGGAGCCTGAAACGCCGGATCCACCTCACCAGAGGCCAGCGCCGTTGCCTCCGAAGGAGCCGACGCCGCCAAGGACAGTGGTGCCACCGCAGGAACCGGGGTGGGCTGCGGTGCCGCTGCCGCTGCCACCAACGCCGGCTCCTGGAAGGGCACTCAACTACAGCGCCACCGGCTGGACGACCATGCTGGTGTTCGGGGACTCGACGGTGGACCCCGGGAACAACAACCGGCTGCAGACGGTGATGAGGGCCAACTTCCTGCCATACGGCGCCAGCTTCCTCGGCGGAAGGCCCACTGGTCGGTTCAGCAATGGCCGGCTCATCACCGACATACTCGGTACAGACACACACTCTGCTTTTCCTTGTATCTGTTTCACTGCACGGGTAAAATCAGGCATGCACAATGCAAAACTGGGTTTCAAAGCAAACCGTGCAGAGGAATTATGGTTTGAGTTGCAAGCAAATGATGGTGGAGACTCTGTGCAGCTAAATGGGTGGTGTTTTTGGTCAGAAGGTTAGTGATGTTCACTGTTGTTCGGTATGATATATTTACGTGCAGCTTTGTGGCTGTGCAGCGGAGAAGCTAGGTATAGGGAGGACCATTCCAGGTTTCCGTGAGCCAAGGTTGAGGCCAAGGCAACTCAGAAGGGGTGTGAGTTTTGCATCAGCAGGCTCCGGATATGACGATGCGACTGCCAGGATATCGGTATGTCAGCAATATAACCTGCAACATTTTTTTCCCCATCAGAGAACTTAGTCAGGCAAGTCTATTGCATTCTGTATTTGAGATGTGGGCAAAGTTTCACTCACCTTGTCAAAAGCATGATAAAAAGATCAACCAAAAAGTAGTGGTTAAAATATGCTAACAAAACAAGTTGGTTATTGCTAGTTACTAATGCAAGCTATTTCAATTATTAAGGGTTGGTACTAGGTACTGACTAGCAACTGTGTTTTGTTTATTTTTCATGATAGAATACACTATCATTTTCCAACCAAGTCGAGGACCTGTGGCGTTACAAGAGAAATCTCCAACGACTAGTAGGACCAAGAAGAGCAGAACAACTTGTCAGGAGGGCTACATTCGTCATAAGTGCTGGAACAACTGATGTGTTCTCTCACTACCTTGCCACAAACCGTTCACGATCAGATAGTTGGCCGTCATATGAGAACCTATTGATAACACGGGTCGCTAACTATACCCAGGTAGGCATTTGTCAGATAATAGCGATGCTACATTTTGTATGCTAACTCAGTGCTGCAACTTAACGACCTGATATATTACACAGGTAATGAGAGCACTTGGAGGAAGAAGATTTGTATTTGTTGGAGTGCCCCCAGTTGGGTGTTTACCACTTGTCAGAACTTTGCTAGGCACCGGTGCAGAAAAATGCCACGAAAACATGAACTCAATGGCAGCTTCGTTTAACAGAAGGCTAGACGAAGTGGTACGTTTTCTGAAGAACCAACGAGATACCAGAGCTACGTTTATTGATGTTTATCCAATCGTAAGCATGGCGACCATAGACCCTGTTACCTATGGTAAGTTGTGATACAATTCAGTCTCTTTTAATTGCGCAGAGAAAAAAAAATGTGTGCGGTGGTTGCATCCTATGACAATGTTTTCTTATGAACACCAGGGTTGACAGACACATCAAGAGGCTGCTGTGGAACAGGGGTAATTGAAGTTGGGCAAACATGCAGAGGCCGATTAACATGCCCAGATCCCAGCAAGTACATGTACTGGGATGCAGTCCACCAAACAGAGAGAATGAACCAAATTATCACAGATCAAGTGATTATGAATTCAATTGGAGAAATTTATGCGTAGATCAAGATTGTGAATTCGAGTCTACATCCCACAAATATTGAGTCTAGCATTTTATTTATTGTAATGCATATTCCATTGCAGTTTAATAGAACAGGTTGGCCATATCATTTTCTAGTATACTCCTTATTCCATGATTGTGAGTGTGTGACTGCGAGACTTTGCACCATTTTTATTTAAGATGGCCAAATATTACAGTTGGTAACTTGTCAGAAATGAAACTGTTTGCAGAGGCATAACAAAATATGGCCCTGACAATATGTATTTTCTCAGTTATAGCTTAACTTGTGTATGTGGATCGATAGAAGTAGAGCCATGCTTAGAACATCAAGGATCTATAGAACTCTGAGTGATAGTTGTTTTTAACACCCAACAGCAGCTGAACTGTTATCTATGCAATAGTGATTATGCCAGCAACTACAGCATTTTGGGTAAATAGAGCACTACCAATTTTACTCTATGTGTAGGAAATAAAATTGCTATGCCAAAAAGAACAGGAGGATAAATAAAATAGGTAAGGTACCTCCATTAGCATGGATCTTGAACAGGCCTCGCCAAAGCAAAAAAAGGTTCTGAATTTACCGACATCAGTAATTCAATTGGGACAACCTTAGCAGGACAGCATAGTTTAAGCCTAGGCTCCAGAAAGGCTGACAATGTCCATTTGAAAGTATTAGACAGGAAAAAATATATATAGCATAAATGCAATTATAAATACTCCAGTGAGAATAAGTCCTTGGGACAATCGTAATACCTGGAGAAAGCTTCCGCCCCTCGTACAGCAGTGCTGCTAACGGGTTATTTGCCCAATGGCTCACAGCTAAGCGACTGGTTGGCTGAAAACCCACTAGTTTACCTTGTTCTGACATCACCACCTACAAATAGATGAATAAAGTGACATATCATTTGATCCAAGAGAATGAAAACATATCATTTGATTTATGATAAGTAAAAAAAGTTAACAAACACTGGAAGTACAACTTGTTTAAGAGATTTAACAGAGTAGTTTACAATTTGTTTTATGATAACTAAGGATAAAATCCAATTGCACTGAAGTATCAATAAGAATACACCAGCTAAGCAAACAGTAAAGAAATGTAGTCTCCTTCTCGTGAGTCCGGATCAAATAACCAACTAGACACATGAAAAATGAGTACTCTAAATTATACTAGTAAGTTACATTCATGCATACACTGCTAGCATAAGATAAGTGGAGAACTGATCTGAAGAATAACAGGAACTAAATTAATAAATTGCATTAGAATAACTTAAGACAGCAAAACAAATGTATTCTGCTTCAGCGAGCACGCCAAACAATTGATTGACAAGCATAGGATTAAGAAATGGCGTGATATCAATTCATGACTGAAATCATATGGATATTTTTCAAATTTCCAAAGAAATTTTTCAATATATTGTAAAATAAATATCAAACTTCAGTTGCAAGATATCATATTATACACCATCATAACAAAAAAATAAACTTCATCTGCTGCAGCATACATTTTATGAATCAGGGAATTACCTGAAAACTAGCAATATTCTGCAGACTTTCCCGGGTATTATCCTTTTGTTCAAGATGAGAAGTCGTCTCAGTGGGACTTGACACCAATAAGTTCTCAGTTTCTTGGCTAACAGTACGGGAATCCCGAGCATCATCAGAAGCTGCATACTCGCCAAGATTGATGGCCTTGAAGCAGTCAGGCAGTTCTCCAACCCAAGCTCCAATATTTTCATCAACCACTATATCTCCAGGGCAACCACATGAATCTTTTATTTTCTTGACAACAGATACGCAATAACCTCGTACCTGCCCAGGAGGAGCAAATTAGAAGAGGGAGTATTATATAACACCTGATATAGAAAAAAAAAGCAGTATTTTGCTATCCAGTTATGCAGCATAAACAGTTTGGTCTTACTAAGAAACACATGGCAATACAAATATGCTAGTTCAACCTGTTCGATATTTATTTGAAGAAAGAGCAGTGAAAGGAGTACTTTCGGAGTGAGCACTTGCAATACAGAACTTGGTGTGAAGTTTGTACAGGCTACAGTATCTTTAAAAGTACAACTATATTTTTCCTTGTTGCAAACATATTTAACGTTAAAATATTGTGATAAGTGCCACTATTCTAGACTTTTTTTCGATAAAACTATTGTAGACATACTATCAGTGGTTTCAGAGCCACAGACAGAACACTAAATTCTAGAGAGCTGAATAGTTCTTGGAGTGTAATGATTTTGTCATCAGATATGCCCTTAATTATACACAGTAAGTAGTTCTGATGGACATTGCACAAGGGTAGTAGTTACAAAAGTATACAAGCTACATGACAATTGCCAACGCGAACAAAACAGAACATCCATCACAAAGCAACAGCGTCTTAAGAGATGACTTTTCAATAAATCATGTAGACTTACTTTAGCACCTTCAATTTAGAGACTCCCTCTTTTGTAGTGAGTGGTTATTAGTTATTATATGCAAGTTGCAGCAAATAAATGTCCCCTGTCAGAATAACGCCAAGTAATTAAAGTAGAAGCATTTCATTTTAGAATATTAGTCATTTGAAATACTATAGGGAAATCCTGATGACTCAGTGTCTGTGAAAGTGCTATGGGCATATCATGCATAAACCCCAGAAAACAAAAGCTGACACAAAGAAAATTAGGCCTAAAAACAAAATTTTCCCTAGGAAGAGCAAGAAAGTTACAAGGAATAAGCATACCTCACTATTATCCAGAGAATGGACATCAGAACAATATCTTTGTGGTGAGGAGGAGCATGAACTACCCATGAACAAACTTTTGTCTTTAAGAGACTGAGGCCAGAATAACTGAGCAAGGACACCAACAATAAGAATAACAGAGCTACCAGCCAGAAAAGCAAAGAGCTTGTTCAGATAACCCTGCACTCAAAGAAACAATGTTGGCAACGAGAAATAACAAACATTTTTGTGAGGAAGCTTCTACTAATATAAAGTACCAGCATACATTGTTCTTTCTAATCTTTGATGGTTCTGCATTCCAGTGGGAATGAAAAGTTTTGCCAGGTAATGTGAATTGATCTTCAAAATACATGTCAAGAACATTCCCTAGTTCCGCCTACAGGAAGAGAAAACTTAAATGGATAAGAATGATCAAAGAAAATATGCCTACAGAAAGCACGGGTAGAGAGTAGCCATGTACCAGTTGGAAGTGGGATACAAGAACTTCCCGCCTATTATTTGTTAACTCATGACAGCCTTTAAGCTCTGTATTCTTGAATGCTGCGGCATTAATTTGCAGTTTATAAGAAGGGATGAACTCATGAGCCCAAAGAACAAAATCAGGACCCCCAATCTCCTCCAAGCTTCCGTATTTTGGGGCTGGCCACCATGCACTCTTTGGTTTGCCCACTTCATGAGAAGACTTAGCAAGATCAAATCTCTCCAAGCATCTCCTAGCATTATTTGCTACTTCTGCCTCGGCAATTCGGTGTATACAAACAGTGGAATCGGATGAGCAGTTTGGCTTCCGGATTTGAAACAAACCAGCAGTGCCCCCGAGGTAATTCTTTTCGGTATCCTCAATGACACATGAGAAGATGGCTTCAGCAAGAGCAGATAGAAGTTTTCCATCTGATGAACTAATGCTAAAATCCACAGGAACCTGGTACGGATTCACAAATTAGCAACAGGTAAACAACCAAAAAGAATCCAGTATCAAGAATTCAAGACCCAATGTACACCTTTCGGGGTTTGCTCCAATCTTCTAAATCTCTCCCTGAACCTGGAGAGAAGACTTCTAGACGAAAGTTTGCGAGCTTCTCCATTACAACTTGCTTAAGGGCCATAGCCAAAATACTGTCGGAATCAGGTTCGTTTTCCGAGAAGAAATCATCGCCATAGTCTTTCTTTATCTTGCTGGCCTTCTCTTGAACTTCCTTGGCTTGCAAAATCTACAAATCAGCAAAACTTCCTCAAGAAAAAATGAAGAAAGAAAATCGGGCCAAAGTAACGAATCTTATCATCTTTGGCGCGTACAGACAAACTAGCGAGTTTCTTCTTTGATAAACACAATAAAACGGTGCAAACACCAACCCCAGATTGCACACTTATCTCTATTGCATCGTGAATGCCTTGCCCAGTTGCGGAATCTACATGCGTAATTTAGTTTCTCCAACTGTTTCACGATGTGTGAGCATGTTTTCTATGATCTAAAGTACTGGAATGCTGTTAATATTCAAACGAGCGTTTCCTATATTAGTGAAGCATAACCACATCCAACAAAATCAATCCGAACTGGTAGTACAGTTTAGCACTGCAAAGCGTACTAAGCTAGGTGGAGGCGGAGGTGGAAGCGCTCACCAGTCGAGTGGACGCGGCGCCGCCAGGACCAGGGAGGAAGGCCTCCATGACCATGGCCTCGGATCCAGCGCCTAGGTGCGCCTCCGCCGCCACGCCGCCGTCGGCCGCCGCCGCGGCCGCGACCGCCTGCTCCCGCCGCGCGGCGCCGGTGACCTCGAGCCGCGCGAGGCCCGCCTCGTAGCACCGCGCGATGGGGATGACGCGCCTGCCGTCTCCCTCCGCGACTCGGGTTTCTCTTCCGCCGCTGGCGCGAGCCGCCACGGCGGGTAGGCGGAGACGGGGGAGGGCGAGGCGAGGCGCGGGGGTCGGCTGTGGTGGGGCTCTGAGGAAGCGGGGTGGGTACCGGGAGGAGGCGAAGCGCGGGGGGAGTGGCGGCAGGTGGAGCGGGAGGAGGAGGGACGGGGACGGCATCCTGCCGGAGGAATCGCCGGAGTCGAGGGCGGCGCCGGCGACCGGGGAGAATCGCGGGTGGTTCTCGGAGGTTTATCGTGTCATGTCTTGAATTCCGGGGATTTTGTGATTTACACGGTGGCACCGCACTACTGCAGATACATTTAAATTTAAACAAATCTCAGATCCCTCCCTCGTTTTTTTGATTATCCATATTAAGATTTGTGATCAAGAACAATACATGTTGAAATCATAGTTTCTATGTTTGTGATTTCGTAACTAAAGTAACTACCCTCTAAATTTGGAATCATAAAACTCTGAATATCTTATTGATGAATTATATTGATGAATTGTTATTGTTCACACTACAACTTAAAAGAGAGAATAGCCAAGTGAACCCATGAACCCCGGTCAAATTTATGATAAGAAACACCTTTTTATTGTAATTATCTTACTCTCTATTTGCTGCATTATTTTAATCCAAAAATACCAAAAATATTTACTTATCTTATTTGCACACAAAACCCCAAAAATAATCAGCATTTACTTAGTTTACTTTATTTGTTTTGTTTACTTTACTTTACTTACTACTTTTATTTACTATTACTAATACGAAACCTTGTGCTTGATAACCACACGGTGAAGTTGGGGACACAAGGTTTTATTTTACTTTGCAGAATTGCTAGAAGAAGAGGAGGAGAGACAGCTTTTTGGCCAATTCCCCGAGAGTTCGATATAACCCTTGAGCAGGGACGGAGCCAGGAATTAAATTCGAGGGGGGCCAAATGAACAACTTTTTTGCTTGGAGGGGGCCATATGGGTGAATTTAGATCTTCTTTCTACATTTTTCTACACAATACAAGGGGGTTTTAGAATTTTTTCCATCATTAGGGGGGGCCATGGCCCTGGCCAGCACCCCCCTGGCTCCGTCCCTGCCCTTGAGTCACCCTTGTGGGGAAAATCTCTTCCTAACTACATACTCTGCACTTCGAGTCCCAATGTTATCAGACGCCTCGGTGTGCCGGGGGGGGGGGGGGGGGGGTTGCCCCCCCTCCCCGCGGCATGGACCGTTGCCATAGTCTACATATACCTCTTGTAGGTTTATAAGCTAATCCAGAGCAGTTGAATAGCAGTGGATCAAGACGGTGGTGCGAAGATTGTGCGTGACCTTGTTGGGGTGGCGGCTCGGGGGATTGCGTTCGTGGCATCGGCAACCCTTGCTTCGAAGATAACGGTGGACATCACCAAAGGCCACCTGGAAGCAGGCGTGGGGCCGTGGGGGCGCTGTACGGTGGCTTGCTCGACCACCGTGAACGAGGTAATTAGGATTGAAGTAGAGGGCCGAAGGACTTTGGGCCATCTACATATCATCACCAATTCACCACCACAACTCTGTCATCTTTCTCTAGGATCTCTTGATCTCCATGGTCTGCGAGGAGCTGTAATTTGTCGCAGGTTTCCTTATAGGCAGAACAGTACCAATGGCTCCCCTGCAAAGAGAACGCCGCACGGCGCGACGAGCTGACGAGAAGTGTGGTCCCGCAATGTTGTCTCCCATGTGAAAGATACACCCATGATGATCTGACATGCTATTTGTCAGGCGTCGTTGGCGTCCCTACGGACAGAGTCGCCGTGTTCTGCATTCCGATGAAGTTGCCGTGCCATGTTGGTGCATATGTTTTTTGTTAATTGGTACAAAGTGAGATTATGAATTATGTCACACATTCTTTTTCCGATGCTTTTATTTTACCGACTTATATTGTTATAAGTCTAGATCAACATTTCTTATACACTTTTCCAAAAAAAGATTCAAACAATAAAATAAGGTTATGATGTTTTCAGGGAGTATACTTCCAGAAGGTTTTCTGAAGATCTCTGAAATCTACGCGAGGTCAAATGCACCATTGGACTCAGACGATTATCATACGATTGCTCTACACCTGATGTATGGGCTGTAGTTATTTCTTGGTATAACGATTTAAGCTGGTGGTTCGCTCTTCTGCCATGTTTCAGAAAAGTAATATATTTCTCCTATGTGTATCACTGTAGTAAGTCCGAGATTGGTTGCGTGGAATGCCTTACTTATTCGTTTGGAATCCATTCACCTTTCGGAAGGCACCGATAAATTTCGTTGGAACTTACATCCAATGGAAAAAAAATTCAGTAAGTTTATTATACAATGCGATTATACATCCTGATATTCTAGTCGATAATAACAAGAAAATTTGGAAGATGAAAGTACCACTTAAAACTAAGTTTTTTTTGTTGGTACTTACGTCGAGGGGTGATCCTAACCAAAGATAATCTTGTTAAACGTAATTGGCATGGAAGTAGACAGTGTGTGTTCTGTCAACACGATGAGACAATTAAACACTTATTCTTCCAATACCGTTTTGCTAGGTCTATATGGTCATGCATCCAAGTAGCTACAGATCTGTATCCTCCGACTAATGTAGCCAATATCTTTGGGAATTGGCTTCATGGTATCGATCCCTCACAGGTTTAGAACGCTTATTAGGGTGGGAACGCTTGTTGTTGTATGGTCGTTTTGGCCGTGTAGAAATGACAAGGTTATTAATGATAAGAATTATTCCCTCTTGCAGGTTATCTACAGATGTACCGGTACTCTTCGTTCGTGGTCTGCTCTACAGAAAGTGGTGAATCACGACCTGTTTATGGAGGTATGTAAACAGTTGGAGGCTACGGCGAGGGATACTTTTTCCCAACATGGGTGACAGCATAATCTACGGATCGAGTCGCCTCTGGCTACCTAGGCGTTTGCACAGTTGCTTATCATGGATCTGTACAACGTCTTTTTTATCCTTTTAGAACTTTTGGTTCCTTGGACTTGGATGGCTGTGTGCATCTTGGTTATGCAGAGGACGGGTGTAATTGGTGGTTATGAGTAATAAAAGCACCCATTATAAAAAAAACCATTGTAGTAAGTTTTGTAATTTTTCGCTATTTGTGTATTTTCTGTTCAAATATGCAATTTCTTTCCTATTTCTATTTGGCATGGCTAATTGCTAAATAAGTTTGAATTACCGTCTTTACATTATCGTTGTTCGCCAACATGGAAGAACACAAAATGAAGTGTTTATTACATATCTAAGGCAAGCATCAACTTCAACTAGATGTTCCAGCTGTTATAGCACATGTTGCAGGCAGTAAATCAACTTCAATTTTGAATGCTCTACGAAAAACAAGATCCTCAAGCTTTCTCACGGACATTGCACTCAGAGCCAAAGTTGGAATCGTTCTCCTTTCTTATTTGTCATGGTAATTATATTTTCATGGATGTGTTAGGATCACCTCATGGACAAACTTTTTATTCACCCAATTATGCTTATAGTACATCCATGTTTCTTGATAAATTTATTTCAACAATTTTCCGCAGCAACGTGCAGGATATTATAAAGTAACATACAAGTGTGCCAACAAATACCCTAACAGTACAGCTACCCCTTAAGCCCGGCCACTTCGTTCATTCCAATTAGGAGTTGTTTGTTTGCCTCGGAGTGAACAATCCTAATACATCGTGCATGGAAGGTTGCGTTGTTGCTCTAGTACTATTTGTCTACTATCACCATGGCATGTGTCGACATCCTCGAGATCTTGTCCGACTTGGTGAACCAGGGGTAGAAATTCGAGTTGCTACATGACCTGTAAAACAACCACGAGCCTGATACTTTGGTTTCCTCCTTGATCTTATTAGCAAACTCCAAATATGATGATGATGTAAATACATAATTGGGAGAGAGATGTAATGACTGAGGAAAGAACCTCACATATACACATAGAGCGAGAGTTACATGTGTGATGCATGTAAAATACATACATGAACTTGTTTAGTGACGTCTTGGGCACTAGTGCATTTGTGGAAGCTGCAGCTGCAACCTTAGTTTGCAACAGCAAATATTTATCTGAAACAATCTGATTCTCCTAACGAGAGTGGTAGGTAGGTAACAAATTTGAACTCTGTATGTTTCACATTGGGTAGTCCTAGTCCATCTATTCTGTTCAATCTCGACTGGTCCAAGTCACATGAACCTTATGCACACTGTACAGATGACATGACTACAAATTTCTCTTCTATGATATATTATTATAAAGGACAGAAGTAATGCCCTGATAAAAATGATTTTTTTTTGCTTTAACTGATATCATTCATATTTGACGAGAGTAAGTGCAGCATTGTAAGCAATGCACCAGAGAATATATATGACCTCCTTACGATCTAAGACTTCACCAATCTATAGCTCTGTTTCCTTGGCATGAATAAAGCCATGCTATATCATGATCATCTTTCACATACAAATCCATACCTTTTGTTCCTAAATAACATGAACTTCTTAAACATGCTGTTAATCCAGAGGGTATTTTAGTTAAGCTACTTGTTCCTTGAAAACTCTCTTATCCTCCAATGGTGTGTATGGAAAAGACAAATATATGTAGTCCTCAGGTCCCATGGGTAAGCAGCCCAAGTCTTCGATCTTGGAGCTATCAAAATGATAGGCCACTACCCTTTTGAATGGTGTATCAAAGAAGACAACCTTTTTCCTTCGGATGAAATCCAAGAGAGTATCTGAAATGGCTCTGTTCCGACCCATCTTCAATACCTGTGGCGTTGCTTCTGTCATCTTCATCGCAGTTAGCACATTGTAGGGTAGAAGGACTATCGCTGTGTTCCCAGGAGAAATTTGCTAGAAGAGCATGAAGATTGACGTCACACCTCAACATCCAGTGTATCTAATCACGTGCTTCATCAAGGTACCAAATCTGAAGTCCATGGCATCATGACCATTACAGAGTGCACAATACACCCCGTTCTCTGATTTTCCTAAACAAAGGCAAAACCAATTCTGCCGAATTAATACTCTCTGGCAGCTCAATTGCTTGGTACTTTTGACTTGAGAATATTATTCTGCAGAAATTAAAGCATTAGTAAAGTTAGACTAACAACTGGCTATATCAAAACAGAACCGAAATAAGGTGGCATCTAAGATGCGAATACCAAGTGCCTCATGATGAAATCATACTGCCAGGGGTGCTTGGATGGGAAAGCCTCCAACATATAGCCAATGGTCCGTGCCGCCTCCCCTTCATGAACAAAAGGCCTCTCCTCCCACTGATGATTTGTCCTCGATGAGAGGACAAGCGAGACGAATGTCGACGGTAGCCATTCTCTTTCTTATGTGAGGGGCCACCAAATGGGAGCTACCAAGCCATGGAATCCAAGGAACACTCCTGACTAATAAGACCTCATAGCATGGCGACTCGGTAGGATCAAACACAAAGTATTGTTCATAGCAATCCATGCAACGCAGCCAACGCTCGACATCACACATGTCCTCCATGCCTGGGGTGCACATGAGCGGGGGGAGGAGGTAAGCGCGCCCACTCTCGCGTGGCTGGATTAAGCACCCTCGCCTCTTCGTCGCCGAGCAAGAGGGGGCCGTTGCAGTGTTGCGCTATCATCATGCATTCGCCGTCCTGGGTATCCAAGTAGTGGAGGACGGCGCGGCGATCTCGGTGGGTGGCGTGAGTGAGAAGTACTTCGGGAGCGTCTGGTCGCCGGTGTGGATAAACATGCCGGCTAGCGAGTGCGGCAGGATGTCCGTGAGCAGCCGGCGGGAGTCTACGACGGTGCGCCATGCATCTTGCATACGCAGCGGGACGCGGCGAGGCAGATCGTCGGAGGCAAGCAGATCGTCGGGTAGCTGCGCATCGGGTCGTCCACTGACATGGATCAGCGCGTAGGTTGATGTTTGCAGAGTGGCGTTGGCGCGCGGGGAGGACGGCCGGAGCGGGCGCTCCTCTCCTCTCGATTCCGTGGATCGGGCGGGGGGTTAGGTGAAATCGTGAGGAGAAACCGCAATGAAACAAGGCGGCGGAGGACCTCGTGAAGGAGCTGGGATGGAGGGGATCGGATCCGGCGGTGAAGGAAGCCGCCGGTGCAGGAGGAGCTCCGCCGCGCTCTCTCTCCTGCAGACTCTGGAGCCGAGCTTGTGGCAGATGGTGTCACGGCGAAGACCGCGACCACAGGCACAGGGAGGAGGTGCGGATCGGACAGAGGAAAGAGGCGGGCGGCCCGATCTCATCCAGAAACGGCGGCGGGAGTCAGGGCTCGGCGGCGAGCGGCGGATGGAGGGTAGCTGGGGTGACGGCGGAGTGGTGTGGAACACGGGAATGGAACGGAGCGGAGGCCTCAACGGAACGATCGCAAAAAAAAAAGGGCCTCAACGGAATGGACGCGGCAGTGCGCCGTGGGTATGTGGCGTCCATCGCGCGACGTGCGCGTATTCCACGAATTTTTTTACGATCGTGTGCTATTTCGCTAAAACAAATCAAAATACGGGGCTACGGGCAATACCAATCTGGCCGTAGTACTCGGTCCCCTTCACTGCAAAAGGAATTTGTGGAACTCCCCATCGCATTAATTTGTTTTGCGAGTCAATGTGCCAATACCTTACTAAATATCGAATGTTTTGTGAGAGGACAAAGCATATCGATGTAAAGTACCATTATCTTAGTGACATTGTTGCACAAGGTAAACTGAAGGTATGCAAAATAATCCTGCTGATGTGACGATAAATTTAGTTCATGTTGCTAAGTTTGAGCTTTGCTCGAGCTTGGTTGGTATAACTGTTTAGTCCAACTGGCTATTGACGCCAGCAAGTGAAGCTCAAACTTGGTTAGTATAACTATTTAACTCAAGTGGTTGTTGAGGTCAACAAGTGTTTTATTTGTTGTTCAAGAGGTTATTGAAGTTCATGTTATAAGAAAAGAATTATCTCAAGATGGAGTTTGTTATATTATGATCCAAATTCATAAGAAGGCTAACTTCTAAAAAGCTAAGCGAAGCCTCTCGCCGGAGGATAGGACCGAAGCGCACCGCATTCTAAAGTTAGCACACAACGTGCCCAACGCCCTGGGGGTGCCGGGGGGGGGGGTCGCCCCACTCCTTTTGTGGCTAGCCCCCTAGTTTTTAACTCTCTTTGTTCTTGTTTCCTTTTTGTTATTCGATTGTTGCATTTATAGCATTGAGAACCTAAAATGTGAATGGTGGCGGCTCAAGACGGTGGCGCGAAGACTGTGCGTGACCGTGTGGGGGCGGTGGTTCGGGGAATCGCATATGTCGCTTCAGCTACCATCGCGTCCAACCTGACGGTGGATGGGACAAAATGCTACCTGGAAGCAGGCATGTGGGCGCTATGCGGGGGCTTGCTCGACACCATCCTGAACGAGATAATCACGAGTGAAGGAGAGGGCCGAAGGACATAGGGCCATCTACGTACCATCACCAATTCACCACCACAACTGTGTCATCTATCTCCTGATCTCCATGGTTTGCAAGGAGCTGTAGTTTATCACAGGCCCAGTACAACAGAATAGAGCTTTGGTAACACAATTATGTAACACATTGTAAAATGTGTTACATGTAAAATTAAAGTAACACATAATTTGTGTGCCAACAACCGACAGTAACACAAACTATATGAGGTCCAAAATTATGTTACAGAGATATCAACACTGTAACATACAAACATGTGTGGGAGAAAATGTGATACAAGTGTGTTGACTTAGTAACAGGCATATATATGTTATCCGGAGTGTGTTACAAACTTGAGTGCGAATAACACATAATAATGTGTTCATCCATAGTGTTGTGAGCTAACTATAGTTGAAATAGAAAAATTAAAATCAATTGTATGTATATGTCACCATTAACTTACACATAGGGATAAGCGCCGACCGGCCGGAATCGACCGGTTAGGCTCGACGGTGGATCGGGAATCGCCTTTGTAGAGGGGAAATGTGGTGGCCATCCAATGCTGCATGAAAGGCCAAGCAAGGGTGGAGCGGGGTCAGGGAAATGGGACAGCACTTTCAGCTTGGCATTTGACCTTCATGTGGGGTGGACGATTTATTTTTGGGCGACCCTTTTGTGCTGCAAATGTAGCATAAGAGCCTAAACTATGGGGGTGACAAAAGAAATTGCATCACCAAATGAGGATAGGATATCTCCCGGAGAAATGGGTTTAGCCTTTCATGCCCTAAAACTCAGTTTTTTGTACACCCTCTGATCCAAAATAAGAGTTGGAATTTTAGTTTAATTTTGTCCAAGTTTAAACTAAAGGCCTAACACTTATTGTGGATCTAACCTAACAATTATTATGTATTAGAGGGAGCAAAATATTTGTTTTACATCATGTTGACAGGCTCTAATGTAAGGCATCCAAGCGGTGTTTTTATTCATCTTGTTGATTTTCCTTTCAAAATTATTTTAGACTTGAAAAGAAAATACCCAACCAAGGTTACTCCATGTTGTATGAGATCGTACCTATCTGTGAAGCGTTAAAGGGTCCACATGTATTACAGGCCCACAGTTCAGCGAATATTATTTCTCAACGCATAAACGTGTCCATGGTACCAACTGGTACTAATTTGTTTTATCCCATTTGCCAAAGCTCTCGAAAATAATCCCGCTAAAATTTCCCTCCACTTATCTAACCCCAATCCCGATAAATTAGATCTCAAGTCTAATTTCAGATCGCCGCCGCCCTTCATCGTCCACCTGCTCCATAATCCTATCGCCCTCGTCGATACATCCAATGCTCTGCCCTTCAGCGCGCTTCATCGTGTCGCCCGTCCATCAGCGCCCTCGTCAGTGCCGTCTGCCCAGGTTGAGTCGCTGGTACCCGTGATGTCACGTACGCAGTTTGGAATCAGATCCATCTCGGCATATCGCGCTGGTCCATCGCCGATGGCCAGACCTAAAAAATCCGGTATGTCTGCTGCAGAGGCTTTGATATTTGCCGATTCTCCAATCAATCGTATGTTTCGTGTGAAAACTGCAGAGGCAGGTATTTCCTGTTGGTCATGTATGGTTCTTTCATGTCGAGGCGTAACATGCAAACGCGCGGCGGGGCGCGCAACCAGTTGCCGGAGGCCATCGCGAGGGCTGTTACGATTGACGGAGGTGGCAAACGAGATAGCTATGAACAGCCAGAGGAAATCTACGAGATGCAAAGCGGCCAACCTAGAGTCCTAGACTTCTCCGTCAATAATTTTGGTGTGGAAGAAATCAACTCTGTTGCGTTGCTCTGCCCAGAGCACATCAAGGTAACCTTGGTAACCTTTATACAAACAAACAGCGTTTATACAAAAAAAAAGGTAACCTTTTGTCTGCCTAGGTCCAATTCTTCCATTTTAAATGCAATATTCCTTAGTTTTACAATGGACTACAGATGTTTGATGAATTGTTAACTTGCCAAGTCTTCAAGTTTGTAAGGAAAAAATCCCTCTTAAATATTTAATAACTATTTTTGGACAGTCAACAACCAACAACATAAAACTGAAATTTATTTAAGTTTGTTTGGATGAATCCATTATGAAACTTTGAACATTGTTCGCCCACAAAATGTTGCGACTGATTACTTTACATTCCATGAGCATTGTGTGTTGTTTTACAAGATCTGCCCCAATCACTTTATTTTTGGACAAGATTAACCACTGTTTTTCATATCAAATAACTGAATGCTAAGTGTAGGTTCTGGACCAGCAGGCAGTTCCCTAATTTTCTCCTCAGCTTTAAGTGTCGTATATCAGATTTTGCTCATAGTGCAGTATGAGTTCATGCCTTATAAATCCATGCCCATCGAGACTATACTGCAAATCGCACATTTGTCTCATACAAACTGGAAGCTCTTGCTTCTAGGGGCTGTAATTTATGGATTACAGACTTATAGTCCCAAAATTTTAAACTAATAAACATTGGTGTTGTGGTAGTCTGATATACAGTTCCTTAACACTAGAACATAATGCTCATTGCTTGATTGTTGCTGCTGGATCTCAAAATTTAACTGGCCTTAAAATCCCATTTCCGAGCCTTGAGCTGCTTTGTCACTGTTAGTAATATAAGTGGAGCATTCCATAGTATCTCCACTAATAAAGGTAAGCGTCAAATGTACAGAAGAAGACTTATTCTCTTCATTGGTTTGATTTATTGTAGTACTTTCAGTAAACAATACACTTTAACTTATCTTTTCCCGCTAAAATGCATGTGATAGGTTATGTCATCGTGCGGGGCTTTAGGCAGTAAGGAGTAGAAAGAATTGAAGGTAGTCATATGAAAATTGGTGGGCCACCACACCAACAAGGTATGTCGTTGAAGTATTGTTATCTTTTTCTGTTGCCTTTATTTTAAAATATAACAAATGCATAACTATCACTAATCTCATCCACATGTTACTTTGTTTGCTCTTGACTACTTCACAAAATGAATTGCATTCTTCTGCACAAGTATGTAAATGGGAATGACTCAACTCTTATCATAGTGTTGTCTTCAATGCGCATAGATGATCCTGTTGTGAAAAGTGACGCGTTAATCATGGAACTTAGTACCTGCAAAAATGTTGGTGATGATTTTGCTTCGAGATCCTAGTTTCTTAGCCTTCTGGTTAACAGAATCATATTTGTGCACATTTAATCATAACTATTACGTCAGATTTTATTTTGCAGATTTGCAAAAAGTACATGGGTTCGAGTTGCGTTCGAGTTGAATTCTCCGTAGAGGCTGGATCAAGAAGACAATGTTTTAAATTTGCATGTACCAATAATTGTAGTTAACATTTATGGATTGAAAAAATGTAATAGTATTTACAAATATGTCTTTCTTTAGTCCAAATTGATGCAAATGCTATGGTGTAATATTTGTAATATTTTGATCTTTTCGATTTTTGAAGGTGGTGTGCTTCACTTTGTATGTTATCTTCAAGTTGTGAGTTACTAATTTATTTTCCATTAATTTATTAATCACGTGCAATGGTTTTTATTTAAAGAATAGATATTGCTTTAATAGGTTCCTATTTTTTGGTCAATTAATAAAAAATAAATACATTAATTAGGTTGTGATACTAATATAATATTGATACCGATGGTGTTACAATAGTTACACAAATTAAATTTGTTTCTATGTTTTGACAACCATCAATCATAGTATTACAATATTTTGAATATTATGTTACTAATTGTGTTACTGTAGCCAAAACTAACTGTTACCAATTGTGTTACTATATGTGGGAAAATTTGTTACTGCCAATGTTTGACATCAACGAACATGTTACTACGTGTGTTCCTATAGTTACAAAAATGTGTTACTAGTATATGTTGTAACACGTAGAACACATGTTACTACAACATAATTGTAACACAATATTTAGCATATAGTAACAATTATTATGTGTGACAGTGGACGCCTGTTAGTAACACGGTCTAATGGAACACATTTAAAGATGTGTTACAACATGGCCTTGTAACACTGATTTGGTCCTGTAGTAACACAAAACTGTGTTACCAAAGCTCTGTCCTGTTGTAGTTCCTTACGGGCAGAACTGCAACTGAACCCGAGTGTGGAGGGAACGATGCCGATGGATCCACTGCAGAGGGAACGACGCATGCGCGACAGGCCAAGGAGCAATATGGTCCCGCAATGTTGTCTCCCATGCGAAAGATACACTGCCTATAAGTCGACCGACTATTTGTGAGGCGTTGTTGGCTCCCCTACAGACAGAGTCGCCGTGTTCTGCATTCCAACGAATTCACCATGTCGTGTTGGTGCATATGTTTGTTGTTAATTGGTACAAAGTGTGAGTATGAATTATGTCACACATTCCTTTTCCAATGCTTTTATTTTACCGACTTAAATTTTCATAAGTCTAGATAAAATAATTATACGCTTTTCCATGGAAGTTTCAAACAATAAAATAAGGTTCTGCTGTTTTTAGGAATATAGTTCCAGAAGTTTTTTCTGAAGATCTCTGAAATCAGGCGAGGCCAAATGCACCATTGGACTCGATCAGACGATTATCATATGCTTGCTCTACACCTGATATATATATGGACAGTGATTATTTCTTGGTATAATGATTTAATTAAGCTGGTGGTGTTTCGCTCTTATGCCATGTTTGAAAAAAAGAATATATTCATCCCATGTGTATCACTGTAGTAAGTTTTGTAATTTTTTGCCACTTACGTATTTTCTGTTCAAATATGCAATTCATTTCCTATTTCTACTTTGGAAGTTTGAATTGCCGTCTTTAGATTATCGTTGTTCACCAACATGGAAGCAGACAAGATGACGTTTTTCTTACAGGAATTAGACAAGATGAAGTATTTCATATGCAGTACGACCGTAAGCCTGTACCTTACCATTGGGTGTGTTCGGTTTGGGGATGGGGTGGAACGGAATGGAACCGTTCAGCACCCAGAGCCCGTTCCTGTGTTCGGTTGCAAACTGGAATGGAATGAAGTGGTTCCTCCAAATGGAATATTCCCTCTAGATCCGGAATGAAGTGGTTCCTCCGATTCGGCCGGACGAGGTGGAACGGGTGACTGTCACACGCTGATTAATTAAGTTTAGCAATAATTAACCAAGTTTAGCAATAATTAATCAAGTTTAGCACTACTTAATCAAGTTTAGCAAATAATTAATCGAGTTTAGAATAATTAATCGGGTGATTATCTCACCCATTCCATTCCATTCTCATCTCATTCCAAAACCGAACACAAGGATGGAACCATTCCGTGACAAAAAAATTGTCCAACCCGAACACAGGGATGGAACGGTTCCGTGCCAGTGGAATGGAATGATTCCATTCCATTCCACCCCATTCCCAAACCGAACACACCCAGATTTCCAATTCGCCTTGCTTGATCCCCACCGCCGGCCAACGCTAGGGCATGACCAGCAGCCGCCCCTCAGATGGAGCCAGATGCGTCGCCCGAACGTCGGTCACCGTGATGGCGCAGGCCGAGCGCGGCTGTTGCGCGTCACTACCTGTTCATCTGGGGGATCCCAGGCACGTATATTACTAGTTAGTATTTTCTAGATCCATGATAGTAGATTAGATACTGCATTGTCTCCAAGAGTGAAACTGCACAAGCAAAATTTTAATCATAGATAAAATTTATCGTTTTTCCAAATAAACACAATGTTAGTCCATTTTTTTTGTAGTACTACAAGATAGTCTACCTTCAGTATACACCGCTGAAAAAATTCACCATTCTTATGAGATTCTCAATTGATTCCATATCTATGGCGAACCTATAGCTACGATTTGTAGGATCTAGCTTTCTTTCACAATTTGATCAATTGATTGATATTTTATTAACGACTCGCGAATGACACGTGTGTCTCCCTAAATTGTTACACACTTGCCACCTTAGCGTGGACCTTCCTTGTCAGCAACACCGTCAAACAAGTTAAAGTGACCGAGCGGTGCTTGTTGCAAGAATTAGAATGTGGACTAGTGGGATTTTGCAAAAAAAAAAAAAAAAAAAAAAAAAAAAAATCAGTTAGCGCCTCATCGGTAGAAAGGTGGATTTGACTTAGGTACGATATAATACCCCTCAAATCCTCAATAATACACCTCAAACCGAGGGAATTTGGCTCAAACCGAACGAAGGCCTAAGAGAAGACAATCCTCTTGTTTCAATTTTTTCTCCTTAAACTGAGCAATTATCTATTTATCCTAAATGACATTGATACGACCTGCTGTGCATATTGCCAATATAACACCCGTGTTACTACAAGCCAACAATGAACGGAAGAATGTCACATGCATATATAGGCAAAACCGATAGAAAACATGATAGGGTGCGTTACGTATGTGCTCGGTTTCATATAGTTTACTTGGTATATGGGTATAAGGGTCGCGTGCGGGTAAGAAGAGCTAGGGCGTGATACGTACATGGTTCGGTTTCTTATTTTACCGTGTATATGTGTGTGTTGGACTTTTTTTGCGAAACACAATACAGACGCAGATTTTTTTTCGAAATGGGGAAATATCGCCCCAGCTTCTGCATCCAAAGGATGCACACGGCTTTTTTTATTAGATTATTCACGAAACCTTACAAGAAAAAATACAAAAGATCAAACTCGAAGCAACCTTGCTATACCTACAGTGGGATGAAGAGGGTGACAATACACCAACTCAAATCATCTAAAACTAAATGCCTTCTCAGACCGCCCAATAGCATGTGAGAAACACATCCAGTCAAGCAGACTCTCAGCGCACGCCAACGCACACGCCACAGGAGTTGCTCCCGCCGTCTTCCTCGACTCCATCTTCAAGAGAGATCAACGCATTAACCTTGCAAGACCTGCCGTCGATGCCACCATGACGCCAGACGGCTCCACCCTCCTGCACGTATACATCATCCCGCATCTGTCGTCGATACCCTGCAACACCATGCCACTGAGACTCAGCGCCAACAATGTGGTAGATGAACACCACTCCACCGAAGTCCGCCAACATCCAGCAGCTGCTCCAAAAACGATGCCCCAAGAGGTAGAACGACGCAGGACGCGCCGCCATCGTCCAATCCGGGAGACTCGGACCTAGGGTTTCCCCCGGAGCAGCACGAGTGAGAAACCGCAGACTGCATTGACGATGCCTTCAGGAAAGGAGCGACGCGTGATGCCGCCATCGCCCGCCAAGACCTTGGTCGAAGCTCGGTTTTCACCGGAAGCCACGCAACCCGACTCGTCGCAAACCGGCCGACCTCCTCCGGCGAAGGAAAAGACCACCGCCACCGTGGCCAGAGCCGCTGCCCTGGGCGTCCTCAGGGATGCGGAAGTGGCCGAGGGGAACCACCGCGAGCCGTCGATGTAGAAGAGGGAGACGTTGTGCAGACGTCACCACCCGCCCAGCCCCAAACGGGCCTTGATCGGGCCCGACATCCGCGCCGCCACGCCGCGTCATCGTCGTCGGCCAAAGCTGCTCCGCCTAGGTAGCCACCCACCCCGCTCCACCATCGCATGGAAGAAGGTAGCCGCCGCCGCGCCGCCTTGATCCGCGACCGAGGGAAACCGCCGCCACGCCGCACAGGCTTTGCCTGGCGACGCCCAGGGTGGCGGCGGAGGGGGATCTGCGCTGTGGACGCAGATGCTCGCACATATGTACATACACTCATCCCTATGAATGCACGCACACCCTACCCCTGTGAGCACCTCCGAGAGACGCGCCGAGGCCACGGCGGCCTGCCGAGGCAAGCACCGTGACGACAGAGACAGGCACACGGGCACGGTGTAGATCGTCGATGCCGATGTCGGAGTAGAGGCGCGTGGCGACGGTGGCGGTGGACGACTTAATCCGATCTATAATCGGTAAACCAAAAAAGAACACGTCGGTTGAGCGACCGGCGGACAAAAAAGAAAACCGATCTACAGATCGGAAAAAAGAAGACTAAGAGCAGCCGACCAACCGATCGGCGGACGAACCCTCATATAGGTTGCGCGGCCCCCGGAGTAGGTTATGAAGATTGACCTTCCCGGGGACGGCGCGGAAGCTTGTAGGCGGCTAGGTCAAAGATCGCGCCGCTCTGATACCATGTAGAACGATAGAGAGGGAGAGAGATTGACGGAATATGATGGTTGTATTATTGCGCGTCATGGACAAGTATATATAGGCGTACAAGAATCATTTTGGAGTGCAAGACAAGACACGAGATCTATCTCTATACTAGATTACCTAAATTGTACATATAACTCTAACAATGTGCATGTTGCCCATATAACAACTTGTGTTACTGCAAGCAAACAATGAACGGAAGAAAGTCACATGCAAATAGGCAAAACCGATAGAAAGCATGCTTAGTGCGTGGTACGTTACGTACATGACTCGGTTTCGTATTTTACTTGGTATAGTACAGTATGTAATTATAAGGGTCGTCTACGGGGAAAAAGGAGACTTTTGGGCATCGGATCGGGAGACCGGGACCGATCATGATCGCCACAAGGTTTTTGTTCTAGCGGACGATTGGCAGGAGAATCGGGAGGCCGGCCGGCGATATATTGCCGTATCTATCACTTCCCGGCCTCCCCAATATTCCGATTCAAAACCTCCAAACCGGCAAACCACTGACCACACTCCGATATGAGCGACACCAGCGGTCTCCGTAACTTCGCCGACCTGCTCCACCCCCGCTCCGGCCGCCCCGCCGTGCCAAAGCCGGTGGCAGACGATGTAACCACCCGATACCACCTCTTCCCGGGGTTCCCTTCCAAAAAAACAAAGTCGCCGTCCCATATGAGCGACGCCGGACAGATTTGGCCGCCGCCACCGCTCGACGACGAGGACGTCCTCACCGAGATACTCTGCCGCCTGCCACCCCTGCCATCCTCGTTCATGCACGCATCCCTCACCTGCAAGCTCTGGGGTCGCCTCGTCAACTCCGCCGCGTTCCGCTGCCGCGTCGTCGACCACCACCGCCACGCCCCGATCTTCGGCGTCTACGAGAAGTACGCCAGGACGCTCCGCTTCATCCCCGCCCTCGACGTTCCAGACCGCATCCCTCCCAAGAGATTCTCACTCAAGGTCGGCGCCGACGGCAGTGCCACTGTGGACCACTGGGACGTGCTTGAGTGCCGCCACGGCCGCGTCCTCGTCATCAACCTCACCCGGCGCGAGCTCCTCGTCTTCGACCCCGTCTCGGGCGACCGCCGCGTCATCGCCTTCCCGCTGGATTTTCTCAACAACATCTGCACTGCCAACGGAGCCGCGGTCTGGGAGGACGAAGGAGCAGGACACTCGAGTAAATTTCGGGTGGTGCTGGTCGGCTTCTGGGGCGATGGGGGCGAGGGAAAGGTTGCCGCCCGCGTCTACTCCTCTGAGACCGGCGAGTGGGGTGACCTCGTTGCGGCGCCTGACCGCCCGGAACCATGCCTCGTTGGCCGTCTCCCGTGCACCCTCGTCGGCAATGGCCTCTACTGGTGGCTGGCCGAGCCTCTGGGCTCCATACTCCACTTCGATTTTGGTACCCAGAACCTAACCATCATCGACAAGCCTCCCATCGCCAACATCAACATCGGCTGCAGCAGGATCATCCGGGGAAAGGATGGCACTCAGCTGGGCCTCGCCGTGTTGTCTTACCCTACCTTGCAGATCTATGACCGCGAGGTTGGATCTCATGGTGCTCTCATGTGGGTGCTGCGGAAGACGCTCCACATGGACAAGATCCTTGGTTTACCGACTCGGATGGCGGACAGGGATACATTCATTAGGGGGTACGCCGAGGATGCCGGTGCCATTGTTATGTCGGCTCCTCACGGAATAAGGAACGCTCTGTACATAGTACAGCTCGAGTCAATGAAGCACAGGGAAATCCATGGAAACTTCTTCGAGAGCTCGTATCATCCGTTCGCAAATTTCTATATAGGTCGGCCGTAAGTGCTCTTCTTTACATTGCAGGAGTGTGTGGCCTGAATCCTCTTATTCTGGGTGGTTCGTTGCTACGATATGTTTAGTGTGCTTTGGAGTGTTTACTAATGGCTTAGTTATATCTTTTTTCTTTGGCTAATTGATGAAATTAATTAATAGCTGTATTTGTGCCGCTAGCATAGTGGCGTTTCATTATTCTAAATAGAACTTTAATCTTGTGTTCTTGTGTAATGTTGTCTATACCAATTTTGTAAGTATGGGTCAAGAACTCAAGATAAACCGTCCTGCTTATCTTGGCATTTCCTAAGTAGCTCTGATCCTTTTATTTTTCATATATATGGTAGCTAGAATATACTTTGTTGTGCTTTGAAGAGTTCAATAACAGCTCAGTTATCTTTTTCTTCTTTGGTCGGTTGACAAAATTGTTACCTGTGTCTTTTTTTGATTTATTTAGCTTTATTTCTCATGAAATATAGCAAACTATTTTGAGCAATTTATAGTAGCATTATTGCTACGAAGGTTCACACACTTTCTACAATTATCTATTTTGCTAGGGTTAACCGGTACAAAAAAAGTCTGGATGCTTTACGTAAGAAAGGCCAGCTCTATCTCTTACATTTTTTTTTCTTTTTCTAAACCGTATCAGACTAGGGCTTCACGCAGCCATGCATGAGGAACTGAAAAGCATATATCAGACTGAAGCACTGCATGCATAGTATATATAAATGGCATATATCAGCCGGATGAGTTCAATGAGTACACACATAATTTGATCTTACACACTATATATTGACACTTAGTTAGGACATCTTTGATTCTCAAGACTAAAATATATACGCATACATGCGGTTGTGCAAATTTGAATTTTACGTAGGAGGGCACATAGATTTTCCTTTTTTAATAGGAATAGAAAAACATAAGACTGTACAATCGTGGAAATTCAAATTTTCAGGAAATAAATTTGTTTTCTCTTGGCTAATTTTGTATATATTAAAGGTGTCTGGAGATTTAAAATATATAAATAAAGAGTATGTTACGTAAAGGAACAAATGCGACCTCTAACAAACGAGTCCGGTTGCTGCAGTACGTTGAGAAATAGAGTATGGATGCTATACGTGCACCTAGGCAAGCTAGATGATTTATGTGGATGAAATCTGCGCCAAATAGAGATATAGATACACGAAGCTGACTACAAAGTAATCTGTGAGAAGAAAAACTCCAAAGCTGATCGTGTCTACTTTTAGTAATACTTTTATGCGTGTCACGGCATACGAGTGATACTAGGCAAGGATATGGTGGCACATATATGAGAAAAGCAATATAGGGATAAAAAAAGCCACCACGTTCTTCCAAATGGACTAATTTAAATAATCTGACCGACATACTGATATTAACGGTGGAGATTAAAAAATTATGCATGTGGTGTATTTTTAGACGGAACAATTGCGACGGCTAGAGAATGTAAAAAAAAGTATGGTTGATATATGAGCACTAAGGCAAGCTAGATGATTTATGTGGATGAAATTTGCGCCAAATATTGATATGTGTACGTGAAGCAAAATAAACACTCGTCAAACAACCGTAGCAAAACTGGTTATTTTTGCAGCTAGAAGCGTCCTTTCGGTAGACACATAGCGTCTTCGGTAGATTTGCCATCTCGTCATTGCCGCCGTCGACGGTCCGGCCTATATACATGAACACACATGATATATAATAGAAATTTGCGTGGAAGATGACACACAGAGCAGATATGCATGGTCCAAACGATTCAGCTTAATGAAATTCTAATGGACGTGCAAAAACGTTACCTTTGGAGGGAAGCAAATTTCGCGGTAAAAGGAAAGTAGATATAATTTGGGAGCGAGCCGCGCCGTCGTCAAGCGTCCAAAGTCTTAAGTCGCGAATATTCACGCGAGCGCACGCGCTATTCAAGTGTGCTCCATGTGCTTCTACTACTATCTAGGAGACAACAAAAAGCCCCCCTTATAAGGTGGTCTCCATCCTCTTGGCTTAGCAAGGTGGGACTAAACATTGGAATCCCCTTCCTATGTTGCACTTCTGTATATCTGTGTGGCCCTTTTACAGGATTTCACGTGGTGGGCTTTCATGGATGACAAAAACTGTATCAAAGAAAGACCCAGCAGTGCTTGTTTCCTCTAACACGCTACTGGCCCACCTTGTGGAGTGTGTGAAACAACCAAATACTAAAATGCAAGCAGAAGGAAGTCTTCGTGTGACACATCTATTTAATTTGATCAACTAACTGAACTGTAATATTACTTTAATATAACATGCAGCTAGCCAGTGAACATCCATGCATACCTACGTTCGGCGCCACGCGTTGTCTCGGTCATATAATGTCCGAACCATGTGAAAAATTATGAAAAACCATAGAACACGATTGTTTGGGCTCTAGTGACTCTAACCCCTACTTTCGTTGGAATATAAAAGTTATGAAAAATCGTGGAAAATGATAATTTGGGTTTGGAATAGTACATAACTTGAAAAATTATAGAAAATGATTGTTTGCGCTCCAGTGACTCTACCCCTGCTTTCGTTGTTTTGTTGGGCTTGTCTCCGCGCCCACGAGATAGCAAGTGTGTATCATTCCATGTGTTTTCTCGTTGTCGGACGTTGTTATTTATGCTTGAAGACGATTATAACCTATGATTCTCTAGTGCATCAATCTATGTCTCATGTGACCGTCGTTTGCATAGCATTCTAGTTGTTACCTTTTTTGTCTTATCTCTTCGTCGTGCCATGTGATTCATAACTTTTGCATACGAGCTCCAATCGAGGAGCTCCTTTTAGTGTCATAAAGCTATTGGGAGGTTAGTTTTTTATGATTTTTGAGGATGTCATTAGTAGCCTAGATAGTACAACCCCGTCAAGTCGTAGCTCATCCCCGCCTAGCCTAGCCATCTTGGCCCAAGTGCATGTGGTAGAAGTAACTCAACTCCATTCTTAAGTAACAAGATCGGTTTCTTCAATCAGGGAAATTTTCATCAAGAGAAAAACGTGAGAAAGACAATAGTTGAAAAACCACACAGCAAGAAAATTTCGTTTGGTGCATCTCATACGCCACTGTTTTGGGAAGAAAGGAACCTACTCCTACCAACGAGGCAACGAGCAAGCGACTCTGCTTGCTTGGACTAATCAAGGCGTCACTGCTGATTTAATTCTCCTGCGCGCATGCAGCTTCTTGCCTATTGTATTGATCGATGCATTGAGGTTTGTACTAGCTCCACATATTTGAACGGTATTTGCTTCGACCTTTTTTCCTTGAATCCATCAGCCAAACTTGTTTACATGACCAACACAAATTTGTTTACACGATATAGGTATCTTCTTACTCCTACTAGTTTACATGACCAACACAAATTTGTTTACAAAACCAAACTAGTAGTATCAGTCAATTTTAATTAGCAAGGCCATTCAAAATTCTCGCATGAACTTTCCTGTTTATTGGACATCCAAACCTGCACAACAAAGAAATGCTGGTACAATTTAGACAATAATAGTACACACAACACAACCCATCAGACACAAAACCACAAACGTGATGAGAAATTCCGAAACACCAAACAACAACCATCTTGAGGACTTCTGCAACATCAAATAACAAACAAACACGATATGTTGATGCACAGAAGCACAGAAGTTTCTGCGATCCCATCCCTTCCTAGGGCGGCTATTACATACAACACGTGAATGCTCCTGTTACGGGACTTCTTTCCGATCTGAAATCTTGGGAGGCTCAATGCACTGTGACCATATGCATCGCAAACCAAGGCATCAACATGAGGGTGTCTCCCTTGGTTCCTTCCAAGTGATGGACGCAACAGGCAGGGCAGGTTCCTGTTGTTAGCCTCTAGCAAGAACAAAGAATGATGGATTGATGGCGGTCAGCTTAGAAGCAGATTTTGTAAGGACAAAGAACGATGGTGGCCAGCTTTGAAGCGGATAAATAAGTTCAGAGCAGATTTATTTAGTAAGATACCACATCAACATGTAAATTCATGACACATACATAATCCAATGCCAAATCATATCCCAGCCTACCTAGCTACCAAGATTAATATATAGCAACTTATATATTGTTCAAACTTGAAAGTGAAAACTGAAAAGCATCAAGTGCTTCAACTAGATGCGACATATATACAGACTAGCACTCTTAACTCGACATCAAACAGCAATACAGGATTACATAGAAAATAAATCAGAGAACAAAATGACACTTATCTTTTCTAAATTAATTAGCACACATGTCCAAAAATTCACCATGACCTTTGCTGTTTTTTCGACATTCAGAACAACCAAATATGAACTAAAAACATGCAAATCAGCTCGGCCACAAGTCTAATCTACGAGAAAAAAGAATCAAGACAAAGGGGATTCACACCAGCCCGAATATGACAAAAGATAGTTGTTTCATAGATATGACCACAAGGCCTAGGATGCATACATAGATATGTCTACTCCTTGATTGTTCCTTCTTAGGTCTTCCAGCTTGCTTCCTCCAAGTGATGATGCATCAGATGCTGCTGGAAGCTACTAGAGCTACTTACAGCTTCCATATAGTCCACCTCCTTGTAATAATCCTGGAACAGCAAGAAACAAGAACTTGAGGTCGTCAAGGTGGAATAGAGCTCCTAGACATGTATATGTAATCGGATCAAGATTATTAACAATAATAAAGTTTCTTCAACTTCTTATCAAAGACAGTCCAAAGTATCTTAATTTCAAAACCAGCAACTGAACATTAATCAACAATGTCAAGTTTCTGATGTAAAATAAGTATATCCTAAAAGACAAACATCACAATTTTTAATGATCACTAATTTATCAACTCGACTTGCAAATTCAATGACAAGCTGATCACACCAGGACCAGCATAATTGGCCAACACACAGATGACACTGAAAAATGAGCACTGCTACATATTTGTTGGATAATTATTACAATCTTGCAAGTATTAAGAATAGTTATAAACATGCCAGATTTATTTCACACTATGGGAAAATCGATTCAAACTTGTTGGACAGCACAAGAACACAAGCCTGAAGCTGAACCTTCGCAACACGATAACACACACAATTGCATAGCTAGCTGCTGCAAGTTTTAGTCTGAACTTGAATGTAAGAAATCAAAAACACATTTTGGAGCAGCCAGACACACAGCACTTGAACCTCAACCTGAAGCAATGTCACGACACACCACAAGATATGTTCAGGCAAGCCCACACACAAACCTTCAGCTATCATTCAGCTAGCTAGCTACCTGAAAGTGTCCATTCATTGCAAGAATGAACGAAAACTACCTGAAACTTTGAGAACAGTAGGGGCAAAGCCTGCATATGCCGACCTAACTACATCTTATTCTTGACCTGTACGTACAGCTACAGCCATATAATGATGTCACGTACAAGCTCTAGTACCATGGCCAGTATTGTGCAATCAAAGAAATCACGAATTCGTTTCTCATCAGACTTTCCAATGCTTGGATATTCAGTGGATGATTGCAGCAAACAAACATCACATGAGAACAAGATGAAGGGGATATTTCAAGATCAGGAAAGTAATCACAGGTAGAATATAGCACATGGCAGAACAGGGGTAAAAGTAAAACACGACCTTTCCATTGTCGGGCGAGCTCCTCCTGGTCGGGGATGTCCAGGTCGCCGTCCCCTTGCGCGTCGGCGTCCACGCGCAGCTGCAGCAAGCTCCGGAGGATGGTGTCCTTGCGCGTGCAGGGAGACCACACACATACGGGGAGGAGCCGATAGAGGCCAGCCTCGATCTCCTTCTCCGCTTTCTGCAGCAAACAAACATCACATCAGAACAAGATGAGGCTCATATTTTACAATCACGAAAGTATTCACAGGTAGTATTTAGCACATGGCAGAAGAGGGGGGAAAAACACGACCTTGGCCATTGTTGGGCGAGCTCCTCCTGGTCGCCGTCCCCTTGCGCGTCAACGTCCACGCGCACCTGCAGCTCCGGGGGATGGGGTCCTTGTCCGTGCATGCGACCACACACACACGGGCAGGAGCCGATGGAGGCCGGCCACGGTCTCCTCGTCCGTTTTCTGCAGGGGGTCGAGGAGCATGAGAAAATGGAATCAAGGCCTGAAGGCGGGTAAGAGGTCAGATCGGAATCTTACAGTGGATGGCGAGGTCGAGGTCGACGCGGGCGCCGGCGAGGAGATCCAGCGCCGGGTGCCGCTGCTGGTGCTGCTTGGGCGCCATGGTCGGCCACGGCTTGTGCAGCTCCAGGCACTCTGACGGCGGCCTCTCCTTGCTCCGGGCGTCGTCGGCGTCGAGGGCCAGCACCATGTGGAGTTCCACGACTCCGGTCTGGGCTACTCCAGCAATGCTACATCTACATCACCTTGGGCCCGCCCACGTCCAAATATTTCGGATGGCAACCCAAATATTCGAGTGGCGGGATTCTATTGCGTTCCAAAGGGAAGGGCGGGGCGCGCCAAATTTTCGGTGTCTAGTGCGGGAATGGATCGCTAAATCATGGTGGGATACCAAAATTTGGGTACGTGCGTCTCTTCCCTGTAACACAGGATTCCGATTTTTTTTGTACCCCATCTCCTTGTGAGCTCGTTCGACGCTGCTCTTCTGTCCTGAAATCTCCATGAAAAATCAAAATAAGAGGCATGCTAGCTACTACAGAAGCGAGTTGTGACCCCATTCGATTATTTTGAGGCAAAATTTGATTCCATGAAACATTGGAATTTTAAAATCGATGGTAATTCATCAACCATTAATGCGAAAATATGCACCTTATAAACTAAACACATCTAGTTTCCGATTGATTTTCCATCCCAATGCTAGCTAATAGGTAAAATCGGAGCGGTCGTGTTTAGGTGGCAGGATGCAGCTTCGATCTTTTCCAAGCATGAAATATCAAGTCATCCTACATGCATTCAACACTGGACCATGTGCATAGCGATGAGTTTCTTTACTCTTTGAAAATGGAGTTCGTATGCAAAAGATATCCCGTGCCACCGCCTCCCCCTACCCTCTCACACTTCTCGCCATCTCATAATGTGTTTCTCCAAATAGGCTTTCGCCCCGCTATATTAATATATCAACAAACAAAGAAACAAGAGAAGAAGAAAGTAGGAAAGCAATGTCAAACAAAGTTGGATCGACGAAAACGTTGATGATCAACAACCGCTAGTTGCACCCTCCACGATATTAGCCCTCTGATGCGCAGCATACCAAAGCAACACCTTCAAGAAGGGATGCGACGATGACGACGCTCCTACCCGGACAAATCCTGAGGTTTCCTCCGATATGCGGGAGGTTGTGGAGAGGGCGGACCCCGACACCCCTAAAGAATATTCAAGACGCGTACGAGAGCGTCACCGTGTTGGTGTTGGCCATCCGACAAGGATTTCTCTTGTCCCCCAAAGAACCATTACCCCGGACGCTTCATCGCGCTCTACCAACCTCGCCACCCACGAACACGCGCCACCACGGTCTTGCGATCACCAACGCCGCCACACCGGGAACAAAGAGGACAAGCCGAGAGCGAGAAACAATGGAACAACAACCACGCATGAGGGACCCACCTCCACCGCCATGTCCAGATATCGTCCAGATGCATCAACATGATCACACTAGCCCGCCCAGACCTAGTTGGGCCCGAAAAGGGCCTATATCTAAGCCGGGTGGGCGATGGCACCAGCCGCCGCACCACCTCGCAGCCAAGCAGCCACGTCGTCGCCGCCAAACCACGTTGAGCCCCGCCGTCTTGGACCGCTAGCACCGTCGAGGAGATCCAGAGCGGGTTCATCCTCTATCGTTGCTGGTGGTGCTTGGTCGCAATGGTCGGCCACGGCTTGTGCAGCTCCAGCCAATCTGAAGGCAGCCTCTCCTTGCTCCGGGTGTCATCGGCGGCGAGGGTCAGCATCGTGTTGAGTTCCATGACTCCGGTGTGGCCTACTCGCTTCTATGGTTTCGTGGAGGCGCGGGGAATCAGGCGTGATTGTGCGAGGAGGATCTAGTGGTGTGGTAGAGGAGAAGAGGAAGCAAGGGAGGGGTAGAGGGGCGGTAAGGCTAGGACGACGCAACCGGCGAGGAGGAGGAGGCCCGGTGATAGAGGACAAGGACGCGAGAGGCTGTGACAGGGAGAAAGGGGATCGAAGAAGGGTGGGTGTCGGTCAATGGTTTTCGCCTCGTTTCACCTTGGGCCCATGTCCAAATATTTCAGATGACTTTTTGGCGGGATTCTATTTCGTTTGGCGCTACCATGATTTGGGATTCTATTCCGTTCACACGGGAAAGGCGGGGACGTGCCAACATTTTGGTGTCGAGTGTGGGATCCCCGAAGTTTCGCAAGTCATGGTGGGATCCCCGAAGCTTCGCAAGTTCATGACAGGATACCAAAATTTGCGTATGTGCGTCTTTTCCCCGTAATAACACAGGATTCCTACTTTTTGTACCCCATCTCCTCGTGACCTCCTTCGATGCTGCTCTTTTGTCCTTAAATCTCCATGAAAACCAAAACCAATATAAGAGGCATGCTACCATGGAAGCGAACAATACGGTGTAAAAGTGACCCATTTCGAGGTGAAAATGATTCCATGAAACATTGGAATTTTAAATCGATGGTAATTCATCAACAATTAATGTGAAAATATACACCTTCTAAACTAAACACATCTAGTTTTCAATTGGTTTTCCATCCCACTACTAATAGGTAAAATCGGAGCGCTCGTGTTTCTTTTTCCGCGCATACAATGAAATTCCCGCTTTATAGGAGTAGTAGAGACCTCTCCATGTTTGGGTAAGTTGAGATAAATTTTACTCTTGCTACTAGCTTTGTTTTGATTATAAAAGTGAGCCAATCAAGTGTTATTTTAATGTTACTTTATAAGCATGAAATACCAAGTCGTCCTACATGCATTCAACATCGAACCGTGTGCATAGCAATGATTGCATTGCACATGCAATGATGGGAACGCACACCACATGCTAGTGGCGGACGATTTTGTGCTCCCTCTCTGTGTACGGATTGCAATCAACCCATATTAGTCACCTCAAGCGCTGAATTTTTCTTTTTGGCACCGAGGGATCTCGATTTCAATCCTAGCGGAAAACTTTGTGGCTGATAGTAAAATAAATTGAGATGAAACTCGCAGGCTGAACCATATCTACTTGAGCATCCGCCATCCTCCATAGTTGGTACAAAAATTTACCAATCCCCTAATCATCGACCCTGGCGCCTTAGCTCCCTCCACACCCCACGCGCCACCGGCGAAAGGACCCCCGCTGCCACCATTTGTGGCTCCACGCCTTGCGGGGCCGCCACCTGTTTTCCTTGCGCCGCATCACCTTCGAGGGCCTCCAGGGTCCACGCCGCATGTTGTGACTGTTGGAGAAGACGGAGAGGGGATTTGAGAGTTGTTAATTACTGGTAAATTTTGGTAGCGAAAAATACGGGGTGTTTGAATCAACCCCAGCCCACCAAAGTTCGAACCCTAAGTTGAACACTTAAGTTAGTGTCTCGTAAATACGGAATATATATTCTTCGGTGGCACTTTGGTGTTTGATTACTAATAAATTAGTAATCAAAATCAAATCAATAGGTGGTAGTAGCTGGTGTGTGTGTGGAAGCAAACCAATAAGCGATGAGGCGCGGCTGGCTGCCTCCGCAGCAGCGGCGGAGGCGGAGAGGAGGTGCACTGGGCGGCCGAGCTCAACGCCACCTTCGGCCACCGTCAGGATGAGCGACAATAACCACGCCATCGTCTTTATGGTGACATCATCGACAACATCCCGGAGTCTAGCAGCATATGCACCATCGGATTCGAGAGACCCGAGCCACGTCCTCTCCGTCTTCAACAACTCCGCACCCAATTTTGTTGCTACCCAAGAGTCGATGGCCAATCTAGTCTAATCGAGTCGCATGTTCGGTGTTGTCCCCCAAACCAGCCCAATGGTTTTTTTCCTGCCACAAGTTGCACCGTTCACCCGTGTGCCCTAACTTTTGCATATGAACTCTAATACAGCCAGCTCCGACAGGGTTGGATAGCTCTCGGGAAGAGATGAATTTCAAAAGTGTATGCAATATGAGTGTACATCCTCCGGCCTCGTTTGCCCTCTCTACCACACTTTGGGATAATGGTGTTTTCCAGCCAAAACATTGGGATGTTTTTATTCTTCGAGACCAATTTTCGGTCCTGGCTTGGTTTCTCGCAGTCCTCTGCATGGGATACATCACATGCACTTCCTGCATGGGCGATGCATGCCAAAATCTAACTTTCCCGCCAAAAGTTGCACCAGCCCACCCGCGCCCCTAAATTTTGCATACCGACTCCTAGTAGAGCAATTTAGGTGGTGTTGGAAAGCTCTAAGAAAGCTAGGTATTCTAAGGGTGCATGCAATATGAGTTTATATGCGTACCGGTGACTTATAGCACACATGTAATTATAGGCATGAAATGCCACTCCGGCCAAGGAAGATCTAGGAAAACTAGGGTGTCTAATGGCGTTGTGTAGCTTTGGTTTTGATGGCCTTTACTTTTCATTTCCGCAACCCACCCACCTCCACTATGATTTATCCCGCGGTCAAATACCTACTTCCACCGTCGCGTCCTTATCGCCTTCACCGGACTAAATGCATCACCAGCTGTCTGCGTATCATCTTCGTTGTTGCGACATGTTCGTCTCCACCATCCTAACTGCCGCCGCCTCCCCCACCCTGAATTAACATTGTTGCCTCGCCGCCGCCACCCCTATCCATCCATCTAGGCTTGCATGGCATTGATCTTCTCCCAACACTGTGTCACGCTAGATCCAAAACCCTAAGTTTCAGGACATTGTTCCCATCATGGCAGTTCTTTAAGTCCAATGTTTTTTGTCACGATTGGTTTCATGCCTACTTTATGCATAGGCCGCAACACACTTGCTCTCTGCATGGTCCATGCAAGCCCAACGTCATGTTTCCCGCCAAAAGTTGCATTGTGTGCCCTATCTTCCGCATATGGTTTCCTATATGGCTAGTTCCGATGGCGTTGGAAAGCTCTCATTAAGCTATGGCTCTCAAAGCTGCATGCATGCCAAAAATTTGTAGTGCACATGGAATTATAGGCATGAATGCCACTCTGACCGAGGAATAGATTTAGGGAAGTTATGGTTACGGGGAAGCTAGGGTTTCCATCGGCCGTACATGAAATAATGGTATTCCAACATGGATGCAATGTGGTCCCATGTGCATAGCGATGATTAGAATGCACATAAGAGGGTGATCATGATATACATGCGGGTTCACGGGCATGGGAACAAGGGCGTGATCACTAATGTGTTTTGTTTACATGATCATTAGGATTATATTTAGAAAATTAAACTATTAGTTATTAAGCTAGCTAAGAGCATCTCCATTGGACCCCCCAAAGACCACCCAAATGGCTTTAGAGGGTGTCAAATGCAAAATCTTTCTTAGCCCCCTTCCCCCAAAGCCCGTTTTCATCTGGTGCATGCCGTTTTTTCGTCGACCGGCGCCCCCCAAGCCACACCCAACACAAGGGAGGCGAGCCGGGCATGGGATGGAGCTGAAAAGCTGGTGCTCCAACGGTATTGGCGAGACAAGGGAAAATCCTCCCTCCACAATTTCTTTTTCCCACATTTCCCCCACTACTCCTCAATTACATGCATCATCTCGCCCTTCCCGTCATTTCTTCTTGCATTCGCTTGCCTACTCACCGCATCAACCATTCATAGATGCTGTTGAAGAAATGTGCTGACCCTTGCTCCCACGGCGCGCCACTAAGGAAGACAAGGCATCCAAAGCAACGTTCGCTCGATGTTAGCAACACAGACTGGACGACGGGCATCGCTCACTGGGTTGTGGTCTCGAGCGACCGACCGACATGTGAAGGATATCAAGGACAAGGTGTCGATGAAGATCTTGTAGGGGGTTGCACCATCGCCACGCAGCAGCCAATACTGCTCTGGTCTTTGGGGGAGCCATCAAGCAATTCGCTGGCGACTAGGGCGCTTAATTGAAATCACACAACAAAGAGTCGGAAACCATTATTATTACAATTGGGATACAATATGGGTACATACCATCGGTGTAAATAAGAAAGTCCAATGCAATACTTTTGAATTGACACTTGCTTCACAAAGAGGACAATACCACATGAAGACTGTGAACTTATAGTCAGATTATGGGTATATAATGTTGGTTTGGTGGCGACGACGGGGCGGAAATCATTCCCCTTAGGCATGCTTCATAATGTGGGTATGTAAAGGTGGTTTAAATAGGATAAGTCAACACACAACTTTAAATTGGCACTTGCTTCACAAAACCGACTACATCGTAGAAGATTCTAGACTCTCTCGCGAGGCGGTGTGGTGTAGGAGTGGGAGATGAAGGCGTGGTGGCACGGCGGTGCAGCGCGAGGATGCTTCATGACGCGATGGTGCGGTGCACCTGCTGGAGGCAACGCTCGCCTGACCTGACTTGGATCACAAAGAAGAATATACCACATGAATATTAAAGACTTAATGTGCAAAACTCCCATTTTGATGCCACTGCCCAGCTTTTTAAGAACTTTGCCTATTTTAGGGGGGTTTATATTTTCTATGACCAGTTTGAACACAATCAGAGTGGAAGTCACATAGAATCACCATTTTAGATTAAAAGCTATGGGTCGACATCCTTGAGCATACCGAACAAAAGGGAGCTTGAAATCACATGACAAGGAGTTAGAACCCATTAGTATTTCCAATTGGGCCATAATATGGGCATATTAGGGTGGTGTGTAGAACAAAGTCAAATATACTACTTTCGAAGTGACACATGCTTCGCAAAGAGGACAATACCACATGAAGATTGTGAACTTATAGTCCGATTATGGTCATATGATGTTGGTTCGGTGGCGAAGTCAAATCGCGCGAGGAAGGATCATAAATCGTGCCCCTTGGGCATGTGTCCTAATATGGGCAAAAGATGCTAAGTTATTACAAAAGATGGATTGGTGGAGAAGTGGGAGTTTATGTGTGTGTGGGGAGGGGGAGATAGATAGATAGATAGATATATAGATAGATAGATAGATAGATAAATAGATAGAGAGAGAGCAAGGGAGGGAGTTGCTCCCACCCCCCACGCCATAGTCACAACATAGTAGACGGATTTCGATGAAAACATGGGGAGTAGGTGTTGCGGTGGCCAGCCGGATAGGGGGACACATGCAATCACGTGTAAATATATTCGGAATCTCCCCGTGGCATGCGTCCTAATATGGGTCCTAATATGGGTATGTAAGGGTAGTTTAAATAGGAAAATCCGACCACTACACAACTTTGAAGAGGCACTCACTTCACAAAACAGATTGGAGACTTATGGTGCAAATTCCCACTTAGCCACCAACCCAACTCTTGTAACAACTTTTCCTCTTTTGCAGCCATTCATGTACATATAACCTATTATAACATAAAAATTGTAAATTCACATGGAATCACCACTTTTTGATGGAAAGCTAGGGTCATATGTCACAGGCCCACCGAACAGGGGGCACATGAAATAATGTGAGGACATGTCCGTTTCGGCCCCGTTGGTCATGTGTCATAATATGGGTGTGCAAAATTGATTTAAATAGGAAAAGCCATTACACAACTTTGATTCGGCACTTGCTTCACAAAACCTACTACAAAACTACCAATCCAAGACCACCTACCCTACTCTTGTAAAAACATGGCCTCATTTTGCTTTGGTCTTGTTCCTATGACCTATTATAACATAAAAATAGTAAAGTGACATGAAATCACCACTTTTAAGGAAACAAATATGTGGTGTAGACATCGAGGGGTCTCTACCCGACAGAGGGATACATGGTCACATGAATGGTATATATTTTTGGAAATTATGCATGGTACTTTAATAAATTTATGCATAAATAGATAAAATCTATTTTTTTATCTTTTTTTGTTTGATAAGATTTATCCTCACAATGATAAACCCGTGATGTACCAATGTTGATGATTATTATTTCATGTGTATCATTCGTCATAATAACATTTCTATGTCATGTACTCCCTCTTAGTCACTAGTCACACGCCCCACTCTCCTTTCTCTATTTCCCTTTTCATAAACTTTACCATATTTGACACGTTTGTCTCCTAATGAACCTTTAACCCTTCACTACTGCATCGACCGAAAGTCTCCCATTTTTGATATGGCCTCCCGTCACCTCAGACAATCTTACCCTCCCACTGGTCACCGATTCACCACGCATCTAGGTCCACCGTTCCTCCGCCTACCGGTTTTCGCTGCCGCCTGATTCATCGTCTTTGAACCCAGGTAACCTACTTTACTCAGAGTCCATCGGCTCGATTCGTGGAGGGTGTTGATCCAAGTTTTAATCTATTGCGCCCTGCAGGAACGTGCCCCCATCACGGCTGCCCTTGAGATGAGCACCACCAGTGGAACCGCAATGAAGCACGCCGAGATGCCGCTAGTGGACGTGGAGGCCAGCCCCAAGCCCGCGAGGAGCAGCCGCCATCCTTCCCTCTCGCCCTCGCCTCCCCCTCCAAGTAGCGGTCCCTGGCGCCCTCGCAGTGGCGCGCTTACCTGGCGCAGAACCCATCCATGGGGCTCCCTGGCGCCGGGGCGGTGGCCAATGGTGGCGGCAACATGTCGGGGTTCTTGGGGAGGAAGATCAGGTACGTCCGCATGGACGACGTTCTGCCGCAGGAGCGGGAAGGGGTAGAAGATACCGGTGGTGGTGGTAGTGGCAGCGGTGTTGTTAGGTCCTCAGTGGAGCAATTAGAGTCTAGCATTTCAGCTCGAGGGTTTCTCCAGGCATCGACTCGAGTCGTGGCTCCTTGTTTTACGCAAGACTTGACATTGCCTTTTCTGTTGGTGACATGGTCATCATGCCGACAGACGTCCCGCAATCTCGACTCCGCATGCCCTCTCCACCTGCATGCTACGATTTCCCCCGTTAAGATTTCCGCGCCTATCCGTGTTATCCCGGGACTTGTCGCGCCTCGATGGATTTTTGTTCCGTGGACCCTTTTGTGGATTTTTTTTTATATCGTAAGTTATAGGTACGTGAAAGTGTGATGGTGTGTGCCAAATACACATGACACGGGTGCAAGTTTGTGACACCAAAACGCATATGATAATGAGATGCTACTACATGCATTCGCATGCATATATAAGTGGCTGGTAAGCCCGTATTCACACAAACTCCTGGAGCAAGACATAACCAAAACGAACTGTTTTTTGGCACAAAATCTTGGTATGCCATGCTTTTTTAGATTTTCGGCGCTGAAGTGGGCATTTAAGGCGGAGAGGAAACACAAATTTGTTGAGCCCGTTGGATTGGAACGAAATGAATGGATGAGATTGAGCTGGGGAGCAGATGCCGCGGATCGATGACCTGGCCGGGCGAATCTGACCCCCTACCCGCGCAGCAAAAATATTGGAACCAAATTTGAGTTAAAGAGGCGCTTTGGGACCAAATTTTGGTCACGGACCAAACCAAAACCAAAACCAAAACCAGAACCAACCCCACCCAACGCCCATTCTTCCTCCACCCACCCCATTCTTCAACCTCCGTCGGCGGCCTAGATCCCGGCCAACTCCGTCCACTCCCTTGCCCGCCGACCACCGCCCCAGAACCCCCTCCTCCCCCTCTCTCTGTTCCACCGACGAGAACCACCAAATCGAGCCATAGCTCGGTATCCCGGCTGACGGCGGCGCCATGCCATGGCGTCCATGGCGACGGCGGCGCCCGGATCGACGAACTGCATCACCGTGCGGTGCAGAGGCGCCGGCTAGCAAGCCCCGACCTTCAATGGTGGCGCTGGCGACCTCAGGGCCGGCAACCGCGTCCCTGCTCTACGGACGGCTCCCGCGCCGGCCAGACCTCCTCCTCGTTGTTCCCCTTCAAGGCCGGCCTGCACCGCCGCCCTCGCGTCCGACGGTAGCAGCCACGCCGGCTGTTCGTGGCGGGGGGCAGAGGGCTAGAGCGGGAGGTGCTGCCTGTCCTCGCACAAGGGGCTCGACCAGGACATGATCGACGACGAGCTCGTCCACCCTCGTCTCGAGGGAAACGTCCTCGAATCCTACCATGACGGCGCCCTGCAAGAGGAGACATGGCGACCTGTTCATCGGTGCTCTCTGGCTCTGTTACGGCGTCGACCACTGCACTAGGAGCAAGGTGCGATTTACCTTCCAAAGACAGTTTTTTTATGGCACTGCAGGGCAAAACAATGGTGAGATGAGCTTGGCGCTTAGATTTCCCATTGCCCACTCATGGTTTTAGTATAGGTCTCGATATATACCCTGTAGATTGATAATACAACTCCATATACACCTTCCTGGACAGTCCGTTTGATGTTGTTGCTGCTGAATCAATGCTTATGAAAAGATGACATTCCTTTTGCCAAATTATTGGCTGACTTGGAAATTGCTGCAGGGCCGCCTTGAGCATGGGAGTGAAGGAAGTGTTGCACCTCCATGGTTGCAGCAGCGACGAAGCAGTGTTGTGCAGGTAACTTAAATGGCATGGGCTAGTCTTGTGGTGAGGTCCCGGACCTGGGAGTTGGGTAGCATTTAGTTGATCTCCACTTGATTCTCTGTTCACTTGGTAGGTAACTTTTGGATTGTGTAATGCTTGTCTTCCCTGCGTTGGGGGACAGCCATTACTAGCAAAGCAAGCTGGCATGCAGGCAGGCAATGGCGTCTTGTTTGTGTAACAATGGCTGAGGTGAGCTTGTGCTTCTTACCTTGTACGAAGTTGGCAGTGTTGCTGTGTTTGGAATGTTAAACCTGGAGCTGGAGTTGTTTGTATTTGAAATTTGTCAATAATGTTGCCTGGTTGTAATTGTTTGAGAGCTGATGGGGACTAGATCTCCATTTGTTTGTGTGGTCTTTGCAGCCGATGATTGTAGTAATGAACATGTGTTGATAATAATTTCAAGTTTTTTGCTAGCTGTAGAACTGGACATTATAATTCGTTTGGTCCTACTTAGATGTTGCTGGGCAACTTGTGCTCATTATTTCTGTTTTTGTTTGCTGCTTATTATGCAGTAGATGTATATGCACTAGCTACTATGTGCTCAATTTTTTCGATTTTGTTTGCTTCTTATTTATTTTTGTCCTTATTTGGTTTGATGGTTTACTGTTTGCTATGGACAGTAGTAATAACATGTACATTTTCTTTCAGGTTCAGAGCGCATCAGAGGAGGTGGAGCAAAGCGGTGGTACAGGGAAGCGGCCTCTGAGGAAAAAACATGAGGACTCACTGTGGCGAACATGATTGTCGAGACTTGCACAAGTGCACCACATAGGTGCCCTGGTTGCTGCGGACCATTCCTGGAATTGGGACTGCCATTACCTGCAAGCTAGCATGCAGCGGACTCTTGTTGGTGTACATGGTAAAGGTGAGCTTGTGCTTATTCCCTTGGTGGTTTTGCTCTGTTTGGAATGTTAAACCTGGCTGGAGCTTTGAGGTGTTTGTATTTAAAAAGAGGGTTTTGTGTCTATAAATAATGTTGGCTGGTTGGAATCTTTGGGGAGCTTATCGGTTGTTGATCTCCATATGTTTGGGCCTTGGGAACTTGGTCTATGTAATATATTCAGCAAGATGGTTTCTTGTTCGCAGCTGATTATGATGGTATTGGTAGTAATGGACATGTGTTGGGCTGTCCGGCGTGGTCCGATGTCGCTCCCTGGTGGTAAATGATGTGAACTCCGTCGCCGGCCGTGCTGTTGGCCGTTTAATTGGGATACTCAATGATGTAGGTGGTGTGTCTTGTGTGTGCTATGAACTGGGTTACTAGTGTTGTAGTTGTGTTGCTGGAATCTTATTTACTAGTGATGTAGTTGTGTTGCTTGAACTTTTCGGTTTTGCTTGGTGCTTATTATTATGCAGTAGATGTGTATGCACTAGTATGTGCTCAGTTATTCGATTTTGTTTGCTTCTTATTCTCCGGGGGATTTGTTCTTATATGGTTATTACCTTTTGGTATGGACAGTAGTCCTGTACATTTTCAGGTTCAGAGCGCATCGGAGTAGGTTGAGCGAAGCGGGGTACAGGGAGGCGGCCTCTGAGGGGAAACATGAGGAGGCACTGTGGCGAACATCATCGGCGCGACTTGCACAAGTGCACCGCGTAGGCGCTCCGGTTGCTGCCGGTTGACCATAAATCCTGGAATTGGGCAGTATGAACACTTTGTCTGCTGCCGGTTGACCATAAATCCTGGAATTGGGCAGTATGAACACTTTGTCTGCTAGCTCCGTTGTTTCAATTGCTACTGCGTTGTTTACTGCTATCTGATTCATGTGCTGGTGACAGACATAGTGTTTACTGCTATCTGATTCATTGGTTGGGAGCTGGTAGACAGCATGTTGGTGGTCTTGTTTAAGTTGAAGGCTGCTTGCTAGGGAGGTGTGTGCTGTTGCCTGTTGGCATATTGCAACTTGTGTGTTCCAGTGCTTGCATTCTTTATGAGTTGAATTCGTTTACTAGATGGCACAAGTTAAGACAGTAGTAATTTTGGTTTGATTTGCTTGTCAGCAATAGGCCTCTATTATTTTGGATGTAGTAGTCGGTTTTCTAGCTGCAGTTTAATTAGGAAGAAGCAGGCATGTTTGCTGTTTCGGAATTATAACAAGCATCAGATTCATCAAGATAAACGGGTGAATTAAAGTAGCAAGCAGCAGTATGAAAATCATACTACTAGTGTAGTAGTTTGCCTGAAGGAACGCGAGCGAGCGATTAATAAAGGAGAGGGAGAAGAGGAATGGATGGATTGGCCGCGCATCGGTCGTAGCATTGCAATTCTGTAATGGATGGATTGATTGGAGTTTTTTGGCGAGAAAAAGGTACCCACCCAGCCTGCCTAGGTAGCTTGAATCGATGGATGGCGCACACAGCCACAGACGCAGCCAAGGGGAGAAAAAAGAAAACAGAAAAAAAAAACGACCGACCGAGTCGAGCCAGGACCAAAAAGGATCCATCAATTTCACGTACGTTTACGCGAACGAGCCAGGCAGGCTGGATTAATTAATGTTAATTTCGGTGCTGAAGGCAGGATATGCAACGGGGGCCAGCCAGGCTGGCAGCGAGCGAGTGTGCAGCGTCAGGTCGCACGCTGAAAGCCCCGTCGGTTGCGTGCGGGTGAGGTCAGGTCAGAATCAGATCGATCCATCGGATCGCTTCCCAACGCCTGCCTACCTTACCAATTTCGTTTTCGTTTCTCCGCGCGTTGACTGGGATGACTCGGTTTTGTATTTTACTTGGTATATACTACGGTATGTAAGTATAAGGGTTCTCTACGGGGAAAAGGAGACTTTTGAATGGGCATCGGATCGGGAGACCGGGACCGCCACAAGGTTTTTGTTCTAGCGGACGATTGGCAGGAGAATCGGGAGGCCGGCCGGCGATATATTGCCGTATCTATCACTTCCCGGCCTCCCCAATATTCCGATTCAAAACCTCCAAACCGGCAAACCACTGACCACACTCCGATATGAGCGACACCAGCGGTCTCCGTAACTTCGCCGACCTGCTCCACCCCCGCCACGGCCGCCCCGCCGTGCCAAAGCCGGTGGCAGACGATGTAACCACCCGATACCAACTCTTCCCGGGGTTCCCTTCCAAAAAAACAAAGTCGCCGTCCCATATGAGCGACGCCGGACAGATTTGGCCGCCGCCACCGCTCGACGACGAGGACGTCCTCACCGAGATACTCTGCCGCCTGCCACCCCTGCCATCCTCGTTCATGCACGCATCCCTCACCTGCAAGCTCTGGGGTCGCCTCGTCAACTCCGCCGCGTTCCGCTGCCGCGTCGTCGACCACCACCGCCACGCCCCGATCTTCGGCGTCTACGAGAAGTACGCCAGGACGCTCCGCTTCATCCCCGCCCTCCACGTTCCAGACCGCATCCCTCCCAAGAGATTCTCACTCAAGGTCGGCGCCGACGGCAGTGCCACTGTGGACCACTGGGACGTGCTTGAGTGCCGCCACGGCCGCGTCCTCGTCATCAACCTCACCCGGCGCGAGCTCCTCGTCTTCGACCCCGTCTCGGGCGACCGCCGCGCCATCGCCTTCCCGCTGGATTTTCTCAACAACATCTGCACTGCCAACGGAGCCGCGGTCTGGGAGGACGAAGGAGCAGGACACTCGAGTAAATTTCGGGTGGTGCTGGTCGGCTTCTGGGGCGATGGGGGCGAGGGAAAGGTTGCCGCCCGCGTCTACTCCTCTGAGACCGGCGAGTGGGGTGACCTCGTTGCGGCGCCTGACCGCCCGGAACCATGCCTCGTTGGCCGTCTCCCGTGCACTCTCGTCGGCAATGGCCTCTACTGGTGGCTGGCCGAGCCTTTGGGCTCCATACTCCAGTTCGATTTTGGTACCCAGAACCTAACCATCATCGACAAGCCTCCCATCGCCAACATCAACATCGGCTGCAGCAGGATCATCCGGGGAAAGGATGGCACTCAGCTGGGCCTCGCCGTGTTGTCTTACCCTACCTTGCAGATCTATGACCGCGAGGTTGGATCTCATGGTGCTCTCATGTGGGTGCTGCGGAAGACGCTCCACATGGACAAGATCCTTGGTTTACCGACTCGGATGGCGGACAGGGATACATTCATTAGGGGGTACGCCGAGGATGCCGGTGCCATTGTTATGTCGGCTCCTCACGGAATAAGGAACGCTCTGTACATAGTACAACTCGAGTCGATGAAGCACAGGGAAATCCATGGAAACTTCTTCGAGAGCTCGTATCATCCGTTCGCAAATTTCTATATAGGTCGGCCGTAAGTGCTTTTCTTTACATTGCAGGAGTGAGTGGCCTGAATCCTCTTTCGTTGCTACGATATGTTTAGTGTGCTTTGGAGTGTTTACTAATGGCTTAGTTATATCTTTTTTCTTTGGCTAATTGATGAAATTAATTAATAGCTGCATTTGTGCCGCTAGCATAGTGGCTTTTCATTATTCTAAATAGAACTTTAATCTTGTGTTCTTGTGTAATGTTGTCTATACCAATTTTGTAAGTATGGGTCAAGATAAACCGTCTTGCTTATCTTGGCATTTCCTAAGTAGCCCCGATCCGTTTATTTTTCATATATATATGGTAGATAGAATATACTTTGTTGTGCTTTGAAGAGTTCAATAACAGCTCAGTTTTCTTCTTTGGTCGGTTAAAAAAATTGTTACATGTGTATTTTTATTTATTTATTTAGCTTTATCTATTATATACTAAAAGCAAAATAAGATTTTTTAACGGAGACACCAGGTTAATCCACATAAGCTAAAATTACTAGCCCCATTGATTATAATAGTAACAGATGGGATTAAAGATCAAGTTAAAGTTACCTAATCTACTGTCACGTTACAAAACACGCACACATGAAAATGTTATGATGTCCATATAGAAAATCTAGCCCAACTCTACGTTAACTATTTATGCTACCGGTGGAGATTTAAATATATGGACACGGAATATGCATGTTCCTGGAAGGAGCAAGAATCATCAACTTGCACAACATTGATCGTGCGCTGAAAGAAAACAAACGAAGTATTGCCTGCATGCCTTCTGTTGGCTAGGGTTAACCGGTACAAAAAAGTCTGGATGCTTTACGTAAGAAAGGCCAGCTCTATCTCTTACATTTTTTTTTCTTTTTCTAAACCCTATCAGACTAGGGCTTCACGCAGCCATGCATGAGGAACTGAAAAGCATATATCAGACTGAAGCACTGCATGCATAGTATATATAAATGGCATATATCAGCCGGATGAGTTCAATGAGTACACACATAATTTGATCTTACACACTATATATTGACACTTAGTTAGGACATCTTTGATTCTCAAGACTAAAATATATACGCATACATGCGGTTGTGCAAATTTGAATTTTACGTAGGAGGGCACATAGATTTTCCTTTTTTAATAGGAATAGAAAAACATAAGACTGTACAATCGTGGAAATTCAAATTTTCAGGAAATAAATTTGTTTTCTCTTGGCTAATTTTGTATATATTAAAGGTGTCTGGAGATTTAAAATATATAAATAAAGAGTATGTTACGTAAAGGAACAAATGCGACCTCTAACAAACGAGTCCGGTTGCTGCAGTACGTTGAGAAATAGAGTATGGATGCTATACGTGCACCTAGGCAAGCTAGATGATTTATGTGGATGAAATCTGCGCCAAATAGAGATATAGATACACGAAGCTGACTACAAAGTAATCTGTGAGAAGAAAAACTCCAAAGCTGATCGTGTCTACTTTTAGTAATACTTTTATGCGTGTCACGGCATACGAGTGATACTAGGCAAGGATATGGTGGCACATATATGAGAAAAGCAATATAGGGATAAAAAAAAAGCCACCACGTTCTTCCAAATGGACTAATTTAAATAATCTGACCGACATACTGATATTAACGGTGGAGATTAAAAAATTATGCATATGGTGTATTTTTAGACGGAACAATTGCGACCGCTAGAGAATGTAAAAAAAAGTATGGTTGATATATGAGCACTAAGGCAAGCTAGATGATTTATGTGGATGAAATTTGCGCCAAATATTGATATGTGTACGTGAAGCTAACCCTAAGATAACTGGTCAGAACAAAAAACACCGAAGATGGCCATGTATGCATTTAGCTTATGTGTGTGTGCTTGTCATGACATAAGAGTGATATTACCCTAGGATATTGTGGCATATATTTGAAAGAAATGACATTGTGGCAAGAAAATGTATAAGGATTTCAAAATAAATTGATTCATATATATGTATGCAACTAATAAAAAAAGAAAGGTTTTAGTAGTTGAATTAACCTCTCAAATTATAAAAATATTACACGAGAATGTGAATTCAAATAGTAGGGCCCTAAAATGACTGACCGACGAGAGCCATACTACCAAATTAGCTGAATTTCCAAACTAGGTGTTGAAAAAGAAGGAAAACCATGGGAACCCCTATCTGGGCGAGTTACTGCATAGTAAAATCCATACAAAAGGATTGACCCAATATTTCAATGTGCAGGCATCAAAGAAGAGATTAGGCTGATATTCATCTACATTTATTCACACTAAGTCAAAATCCAAACTTTTAATTTTATATAACAATTTAATGTGGTGTAAAACGAGACATTGGTAAATTACATTATTTACAAATTGCCTAACAATTTCTCACCAAATAAAGGCGATTAAGTATGGTTTCAACACATGTACGTATATTAATTTAGTGAGAATTGGGGTTTAAAATGTATAATCTTCCATGAAATAGTATAAATATAGAAATAAAACATTAATTACTTTCCAAGACAATGCTCATCTCTCTAAGAAAAGTAAACATGATGCACTCGCAATTGCGAGGGCCGCTGTGCTTGTTTCTCATGAAAGATAGCAAACTATTTTGAGCAATTTATATATAGTAGCATTATTGCTGTGAAGGTTCTCACAATTTCTACAATTCTCTTTTTTGTTAGGCCTGTCAGAGCTTCAACTTCCAGCTCCTTTCTTGTAATTGCAGACGATAATCTTTGTTGCCCTGAGAGTGTCAGTGCAAGTTTTCTCGTATGCTCTAATCCTCCACCTAACATCCCAAATACTAGTCAGATCACTCCTCGTCAACGGAGAATCGCCTACTTTTAATCCCTATCAACCTTGGCATCACCTCCTTTAAGTAAAGAACATCAACTCTTAGGTGGATGCATTTTGCTCATCATTTATGTTACAAACGGTTCATTTAATTCTTAGATAGAGGATTTTTTTTCCAGTTTTTTGGATGCACTTGAGATGTTTTCTGAAGTTGAGGGCCCCGATCCCCGAGTTCGCTACCGATGTCGTCGCGATGTTTGCACCGATCATCAACCGGCGGAACCCTGTTTGGTCTTTGGCCTGAGCCCCTTATCCGACCGTAGGTGCTCCTGCACTCGGCCTTAGGCCTCTCTACGTTTGACATTGTCCTCTTGGGTCAGGGCCCAAAAATTTGGAACACAAAGGCCTTAACCTCAACTGCAGGGGTGTGCTGTATGCCGAGCTGGTCGGCGTGAAAGGGGAGCCCCTATTCATCGCTTTTAGCGTTGATTCCGCTCGGGGCCGCTCAGGGAATCATATGCTCTGAGCTTCGTTGGGCTCGGCCCATGTACGGCGCGCTGGTACAATCCACGTCCACGATCCACTGTTTCCTCATTTGTTCGCTGGAAAAGTATTGTGCTTTATTTATTGAACGTAGATTATTTCGTCCACTTTCGGAAGTTGCTTCGTTCTCTTTTTCTGTTTCCCTCCTATACATATGGTTCCCTGGCGGTTTTTATTTGAAATTTTTGATTTTTTGAAAACTTCGGGATTTCGAAAAATATGTTCAAATTTGAAGAAGTTCAATGTTCAAAAAAGTTTAAAAATGAAAATTCTTAAAATTTAAAAATGTTCAAATTTTGAAAAAGTTAAAAAGAAGTCAAATCTGAAACGTTAAAAACTTGGAAAATGTTCAAAACAGAAAAATGTTCGAAAATAAAAAAAACGTTCAATACTTAAAAATGTTCAATTTTTAAAAAGTTCAAAGAAAAAGATATTTAAGAAATGTTTAAATATACAAATTGTTCAGATCTAAAAATGTTCATGTTTCAAAAATATTCAAATAAAAAAATTTCTCATATCTTAAAGTGCTCAGATTTTGTAAATGTTCAAATTTAAAAATTGTTCAAGTCTAAAAAAAATCAAATTTTAAAAATGTTCAAATTAGTTTAGATTTGAAGGTTTTAAAATTTAATTGTTCATATTAAATAAAAACGTAAAAACAGAAATAGAAAAAGCAAAAGAAAAAAAACTGACAAAAACGGAGAAGAACCAGGAGAAAAACCGAAGAGAAAACGAAGAAACCAAACCAGCGATGTGATTCAGACCCAACGTGAAACGGGCCGGCCCAAATTACCAGCCCCCTGTGCAGCGAGCTAGTTACAGCCCGCATTAGGCGGAGAATAGGGTTTGCCCCTCGATCCCCCGCCCACGCTCGTCCATCGAAAAACCCAGTTTTCTTAAAAAATATTTTCAAAATCTGCATTTTTCATAAAATCGAATATTTTTCAAAAACTGACTTTTTAGAATTTGAACATTTATAAATTTTAAATATTTTGAAACCGAACATTTTTTAGTGTGAACATTTTTAAGTTGAACATTTTTAAATGTGAACAATTTTAGAATTCGAATACTTTTGAAATTTGAACAATTTTAGCATTTTAACATTTTTAGATTTTAAACATTTTTTAATTTTGAAGAATGGTTAAAGTTCGGAGAAGTAAAAAAGCAAAAAAGGCTAAACGAACTCGAAAAAATGTTTAAACTATAAAATTTGGAGAAGTAACAATGGTTAGAATTTAAAATTCGAAAAATGTTTAAACTACAAAATTGTTCAGATTTGGAAAATGTTCGAATTTAAAAAAGGTTTGAACTAGAAAAAATATTCAAACTAGAAAAATGTTCAAATTTAAAAAATGTTCTAATTTGAAAATTGTTCAGCTTTGATAATGTTCAAACTTTAAAAATATTCAACTCGAAATTTGTGTAGATTTCAAAAATAGTTTAGTCTTGAAATTGTTCATATCTAAAAAAAGAAAGTAGAGAAAAGAAGAAAGATGGAAAAACGAGAGAAGAAAGTCGCACGGAAAAAAATTAAAACAGAAAGAAAACCGAGCAGTAAAAAAGGAAAACAGGAAAAGACCACGAAGCAGACAACGCCGCGGTCAAAGCACGAAAAACCGGAAAAGAGCCTCTATCGCTAGTAGTGGGCCGGCTCATGAAATCCCGTCCCTGTGCGGCGCGACAGATACAGATCAAGCGATGAATAGGAATTGCCGCGTGGAAGCGGTCGCCGCACACCCCGCGCGCCCGGATTACTAACTGGGCCGCAGCCCAACATCAGGTAAGCCGTTTTTTTATTTTTTTCGTTTCTTTTTTTTTCTGTTGTTTGTTTTCTTTTTTTAAAGAATCTTTTTTAAAAATCTGAACATTTGTAAAATTTTAAAAATCACTTTTTAAAAATCTGAACATTTTCAGATTTGAACATTTTTTAATTTGAACAAAAATGTATTTTTTATGAACAATTTCCGAATTTGAACATTTCTAAATTTGAACAAAATTTATATTTGAAAAAATTTCGAATCTGAACGATTTTCGTATTAGAACAATTTTCAAATTTGAACAAATTTTGAATATGAACAATTTTCATATTTAAACATTTTTTGAATTTAAACAGTTTTCATATTTGAACAGTTTTTAAATTTTAGTAATTCTCAAATTTGTCGTTTTTCGAATTTAAACATTTTTCGAATATAGACTTTTCCAATTTGAACAAAAGAAAGAATAAACAGAAAGAAAAGAAAAGAAAACAGAAAACGGAAAAAAAAAAAGAAAAAAGAGAAAACGAAAGCGAAAAACGCTAAATGGGCCAGGCCCAATACCCGACCAGGGTGTGCGGCTACCGCATCGGTAGTAACCTGGTCGGTGTATAGGACTGGCCCAACTGCATGCACACCAGCCAGAAGGCAGACAACCCATTATGCATGCGTTAGCGTTACAGATAGCCCATTATTTTTTTGGACGCGGGCTGAGTGTGCATGGCTATCTAGCAACCAAAGCCGGCGCTACCAAAATATTGGCAACGAGATTTGCCGCCTCTGATTTACGAGAATATTGGCAGTGCACCTAGAATCTACTCATGCGGCGAATTCTAAGGTAGCAAGAAACTTATGTCGCATGCTATTGAGGTTACAAGATATCATGCTAAGTGTAAGCTACTGTCATGGTTATGATTTTCCTTCCAGTATCACATAGAGGCATAGAGCTCCTCCCTACTCCCCCCTCTCTGTAAATATACACACCCACTGTCCTCGTGAATATCGAATCCAGGGTTTGAACCTCTCAAAATAATAGGCTTAACCTTCCATTTAATTAGAATCATGGGAATTTGGAGGAAACTAAATCCAAGCTAATTGTATGTCTACATGAACATCAAAGCTGCTAATTGTATATTTGTATGTCTGCAGGAACACCAAACCTCGAAATTGAAACAAATCCATCATATTGTCTACGATATTGTTATTGAGGTTCTAGTATAGATAACTTTTTTTTTTGAGGGAATTCTAGTATAGATAACTATACAACAGGGAAACAAGATCATACTACAGATCAAGATATCCCTAAACATAACCGTGATGAAAGATCTGCCCTCATTGGAGGCATGCACAATTCAAGCGGTGGGATGCTTTCATGGTGCATGATTTCACTGCTTGCACTCTTCATCATATAAACCACATAAATTTGCCTTACTTTCCCTGATGATTCCCGGAGTCATATTCCTCATCAGAACAACCATAATTTTACTTCCCTGATGTGCTAGCATTGAGTGAGCGCAATGGAAGTGTAAAACTTTTCATCGAGGATTTTGCTTGTCTAATGATATATCACTAATGGATCTTCTTCCAAAGTGTAATTTCATAATAGTGTTCAAAATAAGTATAGTGGATTTTAACGTCTTGTCATGCATCCTACTATGACGAACGAGTGCGATGTATGGATACCCAATATGATGGATACTCTTACGTTGGCCGTGTTGAGCACATGGAATTGGTCGTGTGCGGTGATGAACTAGTACTTTGCTCTAGCTCAATTTTCCATATCCATGGTGTGTCTCTTGTAAAACGGAAGGTTACTGAAAACTAAAGTTGCCAAAGAAGCTAATCTAGCATCCCCTTCATGCTGGGCCGTCTCTTGGAATTTGGGGACTGGTAGCGAAATTGAAATAGATCTAAACACTAGTGGAAAACAGGGCTTTTGTTCCGGGTGGTAAGGGCCTTTTGTCGTGGGTGGCCATCCGCGACAAAAGAGTCGCGATAAAAGGGTCCACCTTTTGTCGCGGGTCGCTTACCACCCGCGACATATAGTCCACCACGTGGCAGGCGCCTGGCGCGCAGGGGACAGGCCCTTTTGTCGCGGGCGGTATTACCACCCGCGATAAAAGGCACTCTACGTGGCGCGCGCACAACGCTGCTGCTTTAGGGTTTGAGAGGTGCAACCCCCCGCCACCGACCCCCTTTTATTTCATTTTTTCATTCGAAAATAAAAGTTGCATATATTTGTACGCTACTAGAAGTGGTACACGTTCATTCATTATATATATATATATATATATATAGATCGATCAAACAAATATTGGAAGCAAAAGTCGATTCCCCTTACACATATTCGTAGATTCCCTATATATATATATACATGGAGCTCACGATCGACAAGCGGTACTAACGACCGTCTATTTGGAGGTAGAGCATCTATTTGGACTAAACAAGCCTTTGTTGTTTATTACTTCTCTAACCAAAAGTTCCGCCAGTTCCTCCGCGATTCCTAGTAGGTGTTCCTTTGGTTGGAGTCTGTCCCGCATGAAGTCGACCTATATACGAAAATGAGATGAGTATGACTATATCAGTCTTGATAACGAAATATTGATGATAATAAATAAAGTTGTGAATGTTATTGCTTACGTTGAATTTATTTTTGTTCTGCTTCTCAGTCGTTAACATGCGAATGGACTCGCAAACGTAGTATCCACATAGATTCGTCCCTTGTGGCTGCTGGGGGCACGGTACAGGAGTAAATGTTAGCTTCTTTGCCCAGGTAATCTCCTTATGATGATTCTTCAAAGCTTGCCAAACCCTGCCAGGCAAAAGAATGATTGAATGAGTGGATAATTAATTGATATCTCACGAAAGATAAAGCGCGGCGATGAAGGAAATTACACTTGGAACAACTTCTGCAAGTCGTGGAACCCGTCCACGCCTCTACTCAGTGGGTCTCTTACTTCAACTATTCCCTTATCAGGTTGAATATCTAGTAGAATCCAGTGGAAGCTGCACATGTTATGCATATACGTCAGGAATTATAGTTAACATCGAATAAGAAAAATTGAATGTGCATAAAAGATCATTAAGACTCTCACTCGTAGTAGTAAGGAAACAATATTGAATCACAGAAATATTGCTCCCCAAAAAACCTTAGTAGGTTTCCCCCCGTTTCTTCGCGTTTATGCTTTACCGTTTCAGCATGTATTTTATCTGGGTCAATAAACCCAACATTGATAATATTATTACTTTTGCATTCACTGATCTTCAGTCTGCATAAGAGAACACATAAGATATAATGAGTATATGCAATGAAAAAGAACATGAACTGAATGAAAATGAACTTATATGTAGTTAACAACTTACAAGCAATAGCAACTCATGAGAGATTTGTCGAGGGCATCTAGATTGAATAACTTCCAGAGTTCATTCATCTCAATATGGATCTCCTCCTTTCGGTAGTAATATTCCCATGGTATACTCGCCACGATGTACATTATGTTCTCCTTGCATGCATCAAGGTACCACTGATGCAAATTCCGCATATGTGTTGGCAGTTTATGCAGCTGCTCTCTGCTGACCAAGTCGGCTCCGTAGACAAATTTAGGAGCTATATCAGCAGTGGGTAGTGCAACATCTGCTGCAGACAGCAATTCCTCCACGGTAACTGAACAGGAAGCCGCTAGCCTTGCAACTTCTTCCATATCGAGACCACCATGTTCCTGGTACACCTTGGGAACATTAAACACTTTGAGTGCTGGGATCGATTGTTTGGGCTGATCTCCGAGGAGGGGAACTTCCTTTCTCTTTCTGCCTTTTGTCGTTTGCTTGGCCTTGAGGGGTGCACTTGTTGAACTTGACTTTTTCTCGGCTGCACTTCTAGCTGATGATTTGCTCGTGCCAGCAATGTCCTTCTCCTTATCCTTTCCATCCTTCTTATGGTCAATTACCTTCGCAAGAGTGCGTGTATAGTCATCCTTCTTCTCGTGTAACTCATACTGTGATGGTGTGTTCAGAAAACTAGTAGCATATTCTATTTGCTTCTCTGTGTATAGCTCTGGCGTTGGAGGTTTTGGCTTATGAAAAAAATCATAATTGTATTTCTTAACAATGGCATCATTTTCCTCCTCAGTACGATCGTAAGGACGGGGGGGAGGAACCTTTGGTACTTTTGTGAGGGGCGACATTTTGCGGACATGACTCTTGAAACGCTTCCGGCTGGGTGCATTCCGAGTCTTAGTGGGCGGAGGCGGCGGCGCTGGAGATGGAGATGGACTACCGATGTCGTGGTCGACGTCGTACCCACGGGGTGATGGTGGCGACATGTGATCAGTAGGAGGAGGTGATGGTGGCCTGCGATCACCTGGAGGAGGTGATGGTGACCTGCTGGGACGACTGGTACTAGGGGCTACCCAGCCTGGCAGCCTGATGTTCTTCTTTTCCCAGAGAATGATTTCTCCCAGCACCTCTCTGAGTGTAAGCCCCCCATCACCTCCAGGGATTTCGAGCTCCAATGTCTCCCACGACGGGACAACTGAATCCACCCCGACACGAGCATAGCCAGCTGGAATCGGATTGCCATGCCATGTTGCCGGCTCACCTTCAGGTCCAAATGTCGGTAAGACATAGCCGACCGCCACCTTAACAGACACCTTCCTGAACACCTCATGGAGATCACAAGCTGTTTGCTCCTTGAATCCATCCAAGGGGTCGCCAGGACCGGCATCTATCATCATCCGTGTAGGAGGGGCCTCCGAGTCGGCCACGCTGCTGTCTCGTCGCTGAGATATGCCAGCGGTATTATCTGGCGGGCGCTGTCCTTTTAGTTCATTTATCTCCCGCTGCTGCTGCTGAAGCTCCCGCTGCTGCTGGTCAAGTCGGCTTTGGAACTCGGCCATCCGGTCATTCTGCACCTCCAGCTGGCGTTGTTTAGCTCTCGCTCGGCTTCTATAAGTCTCCGCGTCGGCCGGAAACCCAAGCGACCACGGAACACTAGGGCCGAAGCCTCTTGTTCGTCCTCCCTTCTTAGGATTACCGAGGACAAGCGTCAGCAAGCCTTTCTCTCTATCGAGAGCAAACTTTAGTTTTCCCGCCTTTATATCTGTCGTCACTTCAATCCATTTTTTCCTGGGTACCCTAACCCTGCTGTCACTTTCAACAATGTTCCCTGTCTTCATGTCATACTCACAACCATGCGCGAGGAACCAATTTCGAGCCCTAATGTCCCATCCTTCTCGCGTGGGTTCTGGAGTGATCCCATTCAGCTCCATCTCAGCCTCTTGTGCATCCCACTTAGGCATGGCTACTCCGTAGCCCCCTCGCCCCTTATGATGGTGATATTTCTTTTCGCTTGCATTCTTCTTGTTTTTCTTGGACAGGTTCACAGCCTCCTCTGATTCTTTGTACTCCACGAATTCTTCCCAATGATGCTCCTGCTTCGCTAGATAGTTCTCGAATAATGGAGGCTTCTTGTCTTTCTTATAATTTTTCCATAACCGGTTCTTATATGCCCGGAAAAGTTCCCCCATCTTCTTAAGAGCCCATTTCTTCACTAGCGCCCTCTGCTTAGCATTCTGATGACCCACAAGTATAGGGGGTGTATCGTAGTATCTTCGATAAGTAAGAATGTCGATCCCAACGAGGAGCAGAAGGTGTTGACAAGCAGTTTCGATGAAGGATTCACTGTAAATGCTCACAAACAAGTATTCAGGGGGTTTTGATGTAACAGATGAATAAAGTACGAGTAAGTAAAGTGCGAGAGTAACAATTGCAGCGAGTGGCCCAATCCTTTTTAGCACAAAGGACAAGCCGGTTTGTTTACTTATAATGACCAAATGTTCTCGAGGACACACGGGATTTTAGTCTAGTGCTTTCGCTACATACGGCTAATTAATCTTCATTGTTTTGATAAGTGTTGTGTGGGTGAACCTGTGCTAATGTACCGCCCTTCCTAGGACTAATACATACTTGTGATTATACCCCTTGCAAGCATCCGCAACTACAAGAAAGTAATTAAGATAAATCTAACCACAGCCTTAAACTCTGAGATCCTGCTATCCCTCCTGCATCGATATACCAACGTGGGCTCAGGTTTCTGTCACTCCGGCAACCCCGCAATTGGCAAACGAGTACAAGATGCATTCCCCTAGGCCCATAAAGGTGAAGTGTCGTGTAGTCGACGTTCACACGACACCACTAGAAGAATAACACCACAACTTAAATATCATAACATTGAATATTACTCAACCATACTTCACTACTAACATTTAGACTTCACCCATGTCCTCAAGAACTAAACGAACTACTCACGAGACATCATATGGAACATGATCAGAGGTGATATGATGATGAATAACAATCTGAACATAAACCTTGGTCCAACGGTTTCACTCAATAGCATCAACAACAAGTAGAAATCGATACCGGGAGAGTTTCCCCTATCAAACAATCAAGATCAAACCCAAATTGCTACGGCGGTGACGATGTCCAGCGGTGGAGACGGCGGTGATGATGATGAAGATGATGATGATGGTGATGGAGATGATGTCCAACTCGATGGCGGTGACGATGGCGTCGATTTCCCCCTCCGGGAGGGAATTTCCCCGGCGGATCTCAGCCCGCCGGAGAGCTCTTTTCTCTCTGGTGTTCTCCGCCCTGCAGAGGCGGCTGTAACTCTTCGTGAGGTACCCTCTGGAGCTTAGGTTTTCGGGATGAAGGATTTCGCGAAGAAAAGGAGGCGAGAGGGGCTGTGGGCCCCCCTCCTCACAGGGCGGCGCGGCCAGCCCTTGGGCCACGCCGGCCTATGAGGTGGGCCCACCTCGGGTCCCCTCAGCTCCCCCTTCTGGCTCTCTTCGTCATCTGGAAAAATAGGATTTTTGGTATAATTTCCGTCAACTGTCGATCTTCCGAAATATTGCATTCTGACGGTGCTTTTTCCAGCAGAATCCTGGCTCCGGTGCTCGATCCTCCAATAATCATGAAACATGCAAAATAGATGAAATAACATAAGTATTATGTCCAAATATGAAATATATCAATGAATAACAGCAAATTATGATATAAAATAGTGATGCAAATTGGACGTATCAACTCCCCCCAAGCTTAGACTTCGCTTGTCCCCAAGCGAAACTGAACTCGGTAAACAGGACCACATGTTTATGGAGTGAAGAGTCGATAAATAAAATACGGACGAGAAGCATCATATTCATTCACACAAGACATTCTAGTAAACAACTTCCTCATATAACTCAACTTGAAACAAGTATAAGGTAATCACAAATAAAGGTGCATAAGAAATCATAGTTGGTGATGGCAAACTTCGTTCTTGGTCAGAGAACAATTAACAGATTATACTTATCTCATTGAGCAGCGCTCTCATGTTAAAGTTTATATGGCACAACTTGCATACTCAATCATAATAGTCTCCTCATGATCATTGATAACTTGCAAAGCTATATTCATTTAGATAAAACTTGTACTAAACAAGGAAGAATAAAAGACATGATAAAGTGAATCACAATATAATGGTTTGATCACAACTACTCAAACGCTTGCTTGAGATGGAGGGAAATAGGTTTACTGACTCAACATAAACTAAAAGACAGGCCCTTCGCAGAGGGAAGCAGGGATTAAATCATGTGCTAGAGCTTTTTCAATTTTGAAATCATATAAAGAGAATGAAAGTAACATTTTCAGAGGTGTTTGTTGTTGTCAACGACTGGTAGCGGGTACTCTAACCCCCTTGCCAGACAAACCTTCAAAGAGCGGCTCCCATTTTATTTTTATTTTGTATGGCACTCCTTCCAACCTTTCTTTCACAAACCATGGCTAACCTAATCCTCGGGTGCCTGCCAACAATCTCATACCATGAAGGAGTGCCTTTTTATTTTAGTTTTATTATGATGACACTCCCCCCAACCTTTGCTTACACAAGCCATGGCTAACCAAATCCTTCGGGTGCCGTCCATCAATCACATACCATGGAGGAGTGTCTATGTAGATTAATTAATTTGGGACTGGGAATCCCATTGCCAGCTCTTTTTGCAAAATTATTGGATAAGCGGATGAAGCCACTAGTCCATTGGTGAAAGCTGCCCAACAAGATTGAAAGATAAACACCACATACTTCCTCATGAGCTATAAAACATTGACACAAATCAGAGGTAATAAATTTTGAATTGTTTAAAGGTAGCACACGAAGTATTTACTTGGAATGGCAGGAAATACCATGTAGTAGGTAGATATGGTGGACACAAATGGCGTAAGTTTGGGTTAAGGTTTGGATGCGCGAGAAGTATTCCCTCTCAGTACAGGTCTTTGGCTAGCAAGGTTAATTAGCAAGCATATGAGTTGAAGGAAACAAACAAATATACATGTGATAGAAATAATCATGCATCTTCCTTGTAAGCACAAACAGTTTTAACTTCAGAATAATAAGCTATGATCTAACAAGAAAGAAAGACAATGAAACAACTACATGTATTCCTCTTTTCTATTTAAACCTCAAAGTGTTGTTGCTATTGACCAATGCTAAGTTTGCCAAAACCAAATGGATTTATTCAATGCTCCCAAAGTGATACCAATACTAATATCAAGATCAATCACATAATAGAGATTGCAAACTAAAATAAGATGTGCAATATGTAAATGATAAGACTTCTCATTAATATTCCATAACGATAACTCACACCAAGGGATACATAGACAACTAGCGAAAGGAGAGATACTTCCACACTGCAACCCATCTTATATGATAACTTCCCTACTCATGATATGACACTACTTGACAGTAAAAGTAAAAGGTAGTGGTGATGTGATACCGCGGCACTCCCCCAAGCTTGGAACAAACCAAGGGGATGCCAATACCGATGATGAATTACTCCTTCGGTGATGGTGGTGATGAATTCCCGTCATCAGACTTCCAAGGAAGAGGCTCTCCATCAACAAACGATATCTTGGTCTCAGGAATCCTGAAACTAGCAGCATGGCTTATGTGTTTAAACCTGTTTTCATACTCACAGTTCTGATTCTGAACGTCATAGAGTTGAGCTTGGAGTTTGTTGGTGGTGTCGTGAAGTGAGAGGATGTCGCCCCATAGCTTTGCAGTTTCCTTCTCGTGTTCAGCAATGAGTTCAGACACAATCTTGTGGAAGATATCCACCTCACGCTCAGCCATCTTCTTGTATTTGAAGACCTCTTGTTCTAGCTTCTCCATCCTGTCTTCCAAGCTTCCTTCTCCTTTAGGACCCTGGACATCCTTGATCTGCAGTTCTCCCTCAACAAGCAGCAACTCCTTGGGGTGCATCCTCAGCTCCTCCATGTACAAGTTGTCAACGTCCTTGCAGGAGCTGTCCTTCGGAGTTTCCAATGAAGACATGATGGCTCTAGATCCGAAGCAAATCCTGGCAGAAACAGCTCGAAACAAAACACGTCGAGAAAACGATATACGGACCTCCAGGGGTCTGGGGGATTATATAGCAAAAAAATTCACGACAAAAGGAAAGTACCAGGTCGAACCAGAGTCGGAAAGGGGCGACGAGGCGGCCAGCTCATAGGGCGGCGCGGGCCAAGGCCAGGCCGCGCCGGCCTATGGGGGCACGCCCTCGTGCGTCTCCTCCACTCCGTTTCGATCTCGTAATTTTTCATATTTTCCAAAAACAGCAAAAATATTGTTCGGAAAGTAAATTGCGAACTTTTCATTACCAGTACTGTTACCTATTCAAAGTCGAGTTCTGCCGGACTGTCAATTTTTCCTTTGATGAAGGCTTCCGGTGTTTCCACTCGAATAATATCAACATCTACATTATAAGAATCACCTGAGATATAATGCTTGAGTCTTTGTCCATTCACCACTTGCGTGGCATTGCCTTGGAGAGAGCTAATTTTAATTGCTCCTGAACGATACGCCTCCTCAACAACATATGGTCCTTCCCATTTCGAGAGTAATTTCCCTGCAAAGAATCTGAGACGAGACCGATACAATAGGACTTTATCCCCAATATTAAATTCTCTTTTGATAATCCTTCTATCATGCCATTTTTTACTTTTTCTTTAAAGAGTTTAGCATTTTCATAAGCTTCACTTCTCCATTCATCTAGAGAACTCAATTGCAACAACCTCTTATTACCGGCAAGTTTAGGATCTTTATTTAATTCTCTAACTGCCCAATAAGCTTTGTGCTCTAGTTCTAAAGGTAAATGACAAGCTTTCCCATAAACCATTTTATAAGGTGACATTCCCATGGGGTTTTTATAAGCAGTTCTATAAGCCCATAGTGCATCCTTCAATTTACTAGCCCAATTCTTTCTAGTTTTATTAACAGTCTTTTGCAAGATAGATTTAATTTCTCTATTTGATAGTTCTACTTGCCCACTAGTTTGAGGATGATAAGCGGAAGCAATTCTATGATTAATACCATATTTAGCAAGAGTTTTTCTAAAACCACCATGAATAAAATGAGAACCTCCATCAGTCATAATATATCTAGGAACTCCAAATCTAGGAAAAATAATATCTAAAAGCATTCTTAAAGAGGTCTCACCATCAGCACTTTTTGTAGGAATGGCTTCCACCCATTTAGTAACATAATCAACAGCAACAAGTATATGAGTGTTACCTTCTGAAGAGGGAAAAGGTCCCATGAAGTCAAATCCCCAACAATCGAACGGTTCAATAACAAGAGTATAATTCATAGGCATTTCATTGCGTCTAGAGATATTACCAACCCTTTGACATTCATCACAAGATAAGATAAACTTCCTTGCATCTTTGAAGAGAGTTGGCCAATAAAAACCTGATTGTAGAACCTTTTGCGCGGTTCTATCTCCGGCGTGATGTCCTCCATAAGCACTACCATGACATTTACTCAATATCTCCTGTTGTTCATATTCGGGAACACATCTTCGCAGAATACCATCCACTCCTTCTTTATATAAGTGTGGGTCATCCCAGAAATAATGCCTCAAGTCATAAAAGAATTTCCTCCTTTGCTGACCTGAAAAGGTTGGAGGCAAGTACTTGGAAACAATAAAGTTAGCATAATCAGCATACCAAGGACTGTCTCGCGAGCTCACCTTTATTACTGCCAATTGTTCGTTTGGAAAACTATCATTAACAGGAACAGGATCATAAGCAATATTTTCCAATCTAGACAAATTATCAGCAACAGGATTATCAGCACCTTTCCTATCTACAATATGTAAATCAAATTCTTGCAACAGAAGTACCCATCTAATAAGCCTTGGCTTAGCATCTTTCTTTTGCATAAGGTATCTAATTGCAGCATGATCAGTATGTATAGTAACTTTTGAATCAACAATATAAGATCTAAACTTATCACAAGCAAAGACTACAGCTAACAATTCCTTTTCAGTAGTAGCATAATTTCTTTGAGCAGCATCAAGAGTTTTACTAGCATAATGAATAACATTCAATTTTTTGTTTACTCGCTGTCCAAGAACAGCGCCTACAGCAAAATCACTAGCATCACACATAATTTCAAATGGTAAGTTCCAATCAGAAGGTTCAACTATAGGAGCAGTTGTTAAGGCTTTCTTTAGAGTTTCAAAAGCTTCCTTACAATCATCATCAAAACCAAAAGGTACATCTTTTTGAAGAAGATTAGTAAGAGGTTTTGAAATCTTGGAGAAGTCTTTAATAAACCTCCTATAAAACCCAGCATGACCAAGAACACTACGAATACCTTTAACATCCCTAGGATAGGGCATCTTCTCAATTGCTTCAACTTTAGCTCTATCAACTTCAATACCTCTCTCGGAAATTTTATGTCCCAATACAATTCCTTCATTAACCATAAAGTGGCATTTCTCCCAATTAAGAACAAGGTTAGTTTCTTCACATCTCTGCAAAACTTTATCAAGGTTCCGCAAGCAATTATCAAAAGAATTCCCATAGACAGAAAAATCGTCCATGAATACCTCTACAATACTCTCGCAAAAGCCATGAAAAATAGCAGACATGCATCTTTGAAAAGTAGCAGGAGCATTACATAAACCAAAAGGCATACGTCTATAAGCATAAGTTCCATAGGGACAAGTGAAAGTGGTTTTCTCTTGATCCTTAGTTTTAACAGCAATTTGTGAAAACCCAGAATAACCATCAAGAAAACAAAAATGAGTATTTTTAGATAACCTTTCTAACATTTGATCAATAAAAGGCAAAGGGTAATGATCTTTTTTAGTAACTTTATTAACTTTTCGATAATCAATGCACATTCTATACCCTACAACTACTCTTTGAGGTATGAGCTCATCATTATCATTAGGCACAACAGTCATTCCTCCTTTCTTAGGAACACAATGCACAGGACTAACCCATCTACTATCAGCAATAGGATATATAATACCAGCTTCAAGAAGTCTTAATACCTCATTTCTTACCACATCCTTCATCTTAGGAATTAGACGACGCTAAGGTTCAACAACAGGCTTCGCATCATCTTCCATATTAATGGCGTGTTGGCAAATAGAGGGAGAAATCCCCTTCAAGTCATCAAGAGTGTAGCCAATAGCTCCTCGGTGCTTCTTCAGTATTTCCAATAACCTTTCTTCTTCAAACTCTGAAAGCTTAGAACTAATAATAACAGGATATATTTTCTTATCATCAATATGAGCATATTTAAGATTATCAGGCACTGGTTTTAAATCAAAGACAGGATCTTCCTTTGGTGGTGGTGTTGCACCCAGATCTTCCACCGGTAAATCATGCTTAAGAATAGGTTGGCGAAGAAAAATTTCATCAAGCTCATCTCTTTCTTTCCTAAAAACTTCACTCTCACTATTCTCCAAATGTTGCTGCAAGGGATTATTAGGAGAAAGAACAATAGATGCACACTGTTCAACTTTAAAATCATTATTAGGCAAATCAGCTTTATAAGGAATTTTGGTAAATTTAGAGAAGTTAAACTCATAAGATTCACCAGCAAATTTAGTCAAAATTTTCTCTTTCTTGCAATCTATAATAGCTCCACATGTATTTAGAAAAGGTCTACCAAAAATGATAGGACAATATTTACTAGCAGCAGAACCAAGTACCAAAAAGTCAGCAGGATATTTAATCTTACCGCATAGAACTTCCACATCTCGAACAATACCAATTGGAGAAATAGTTTCTCTATTAGCCAGCCGAATGACCACATCAATATCTTCAAGTTCACAAGAACCAATTTCGTGCATAATCTCCGTGTAAAGCTCATAAGGAATAGCACTAATACTTGCACCAATATCGCATAAACCATAATAACAATGATCACCAATTCTAACAGATAGCATAGGAACACTTGACAAGGTATCAACTTGTCAATGCCTATGGATTGTAGGCTAGGGTTTAATTGGAAGTAGAGGGTAAGTAGATCTCGAAGGTTTCAGCCGAAAAGTACTCGACGATTATGAAAGCTAGGGTTTGTAGACAATGATTCGATGATCTCCTCGTCCCTCGACTCCCCCTTTATATAGGAGGTGGAGCCGAGGGATTCGTGTAGTACAAATTACAGAGTCCGGGACGGTTTCTAACTCATCCCGCCAGATTACAAAATAACACTTCCTATTACAACTCTTGACTTTCCTTGATATATCTTGGGCTCTCGAATCTTCTTATTCTTCGGGTAGTGGGCCTTCAGTAAACCCCGGGTACTATCTTCGGCAGGCCCATTTGGGATGCCTATGTCAGTAGCCCCCGAGATTTTGCTTGAATCGTAGAATCAGGGAAAATCTCCACTGTTTATTTTTATTCGAAAGCTTCAACTTTTTTATAATTCTTCACATAAAATTCTATATTGTACAGGGATAATGGTAGTTGGGGCTAGTTCATCTGACGGATCAGGTACTAGTTAACTGCTCTAGTGGCAATCCGCAAAAACCTACTTCAAAATCACGTCCCTGGACATGATCTCGGGATACTGGTGTAAACTTCGACAGGTGCCGCTTAAGGTCTTACCATTCTGTCGAGTCCCAGTCAAATTTATCGGGTACCTAACGCGTCCGTTAGGATTTTTCTTCGTATCTGTTGATACGGATAAAGGTAGCAGAGCGCAGTCTTTGGCGATGCCACGCCCAGCAGAACGGATCTGGGGTCTTACCTTCGCAAATTTGCGGCATTCAGAAATTGATCGCAACTTCGGCGTTACGAGAATATATTGTCGAGTGCTTTTCCGGCTGTTGGAATGGCACATTTTATCGAGTCAAATATGACTTATATTGCTCTCCCGATGGGAGTATATGTAGAGTTAATTATAACTCGAAATATACTCTCTTGCTTTTCTATTTTTCCTTTGTTAATTTCATCGGGCACGCGAACAGCGCTCCCGATGGGAGTAGCCCCCGAGGCTACAACCAAGAACTTGTGCTTGGTTGTAGGCTCAACATTTTGGTCCACCTTGTCGCTATATTGTCATTATTTCCCAATATGATCTCTTTCTTCTTTTTTTATCTCTCGGGTGCGCGAACAGCGCTCCCGATGGGAGTAGCCCCCGAGGCTACAGCCAAGGACTTGTGCTTGGTTGTAGGCTCCCGCAATTTCTATATTGCCATACTCGAAATTTTACTTTTTGTCGAAGTAGCCCCCGAGCATTTGGGCAAAAACTTGTATTTGATCAAAGGCTCCGAAGTATTTAATAATTCTCCCTGTCGCCAATCTTCTTTTATTTTCCTTGTCGACATGCTTCCCTTAATCAAATTTACTTCATCCCTGTTGAATAGTCGTGATTTTTCTGCCCTGTGGGTCCATTGCTTCCACCACGTTGACACGTCGTGCAAGTGGGGGACACACGTCCTCCGCTTTTTCTGGCGCACGTACGGTAACGCCTATCTCAGTAAAAATACCTCTTTACCCTTGTATCTAGAAAATCTTTTCTCACCACACGATTTCTTCATCCAACGGCACACTGCTTCACCCGATTCTTATATAAACCTTTCTTCAACCTCCGTTCATCCCCTCGCTTGCGCCGCTCATCTGTTCCTCTTCGCAAAAACTTCCCTTGCGCCCAACTCTCTCTGATCTTCCACACTCACGAGCATTGCTCTGCCCATTGTCGTTGATGCCACCGCGCACGCGACTCTCTCGCCACAGTACTCCGGAATCCAAGATGGCCGCCGAGGATCTTGAGTGGGAGAGATCCAAAATCTCCAACCAGGACACCAACATGCTGAAGAGGCTTGGCCTCATGAAGAAGGAGGACGCCATCCGCTTTCCCGAAGAAAGCTACCCCAAGCCTCCAATGGAGTACCGGGTTAGTTTTGTTGATCACCTCATCCGCGGCCTTTCGGCCCCAATTCACGATTTCCTCCGCGGCCTTCTTTTCGTTTATGGGATTCAACTGCACCAGTTGACCCCCAATTCCATCCTTCACATTTCTATTTTCATCACACTTTGCGAATGCTTCCTCGGAATCCCTCCCAATTGGGCTCTGTGGAAACGCATTTTCTGCCTCCACCGCAATGGCTCCCACAACGTCACTTATAACATAGGTGGCGTTGTTATCTGTGTTCGTACTGATGTCGATTATTTCGACGTCAAATTTCCTGATTCTGTCCAAGGATGGCGCAAAAAGTGGCTCTACATTCACGAAGAAAGCGCCAACTCCGTTGAACACAACATAGTTCCTTTCGACGGAAGTGCCAGAATTCAGCGCCGCCGCTCTGGGATGCCGAAGCTTCGAGGAAGAGAAAAGGCGACAGAGGCACTCATGTCTCGTATTCGTCAGCTTCAAAACACTCGAGGCAAAGAGCTGTCTGGTGTTCAAATCACTACCTACTTCCTTAGGATTAGAGTGCAGCCTCTTCAGGCTCGCAAAAATCCCCTTTGGACGTATTCTGGTAAAAATGACGCCAACAGAATCTCCGGTGATCTTTCCACCAAGGACTTGGAGAAGTTGATTCGAAGACTTTCTCGCCTGGGCAAAGATCCAATTCCTTCCTCTTGTCGCGTGGAGCCGTACAGCTCCGCCAATCCACTCCCCGAGGTATTTTGTCTTCCCAAGTTTTTATCTTGTTCTGCACTTTCTCTGCATCTCGTTGTATTGTCATCTCTTTAATTTTCCTTTGGTCACTATTTTTTACAGAACCATCCTACTATGACCTCCCTTCCTCCTCTTCCGGAGGGTGGAGAAGTCGAAGAACAGGCCATCGTTGCCGAAGATACTCAAGTTTCTTCTATTCCTGAAAGTGAAGTCGCGGGTTCTCACAAATCTGCGGCTTCTCACGAAAAAGAAGTTGAGTCTGAAGCCAGTGAGTCGACGCAATCCCTTCCTCCTGCTGTTTCTCCAAGGAACAAAAGGAAAAGGACTGATGCCGAGGATTCTGGCACCTCTAAGGCTGAAGAAGTTGTTCCTTCTCATCCGAAGGCAGCTTACGATCCTTATGTTGAATCCCTCGTCAGCTCGTAAGTCGTCTTTATTTCTCCCTTTTTTTTATTTTTTGTACTCGAAATATTTATCTTGTCTTGCTTTTTATGCTGCCGATTTTTTGATCAACAGTGATGACGAGGAAGAAGTACCAACTGCGACGTGGCTCCTCGGACAAGCACGTCACGTCATCGTACTTGCTTCAGACACGCTAGTTGAAGGAGAAGAAACCTCGCCTCCTCAACAAAACGTCGTCACCACTACTCCACCATCAAGCCCCCTTGCTCCTTCACCAAAAAGGACAAGGGTTGAAAAGATTGTTGAACCTGCCCCTCAGTTGGGCAGTTCGTCGACTCTGCTCTTAGATGATGTAAGCTTGTCGACATCTATATTTTCCTTATTTTGTTTTTTCACACCTTTTCTCTTTTTCATGCCGATGTTTCTCTTGCTGTGTTCACCTTGAACAGCCTATGATCAAAGATCTTCTCCGCATCGGTTCCCAATTTATTGGATACCGTGAATATGCTAACAGAGCCGAAGGTAACGACCTTTAAACTTGCCGTTTTTTCCTTGACTTTTTGCTCCTGTTGCTTGTCGTGATTTTTGATCTTTCTTCTCTCTTTTTTTTATATCTCGACAGAGAAACTTGCAGAGGCCAACGAACGTGCCGACGCACTTGCTCGAAAACTTGAGCAAAGTGAGGCGGCTCGCAAGAAAGCCGAACTCGCTGCTAGCAAAGCCAAGGCCGAAGCTGATGAAGCCAAGGCGAAAGCTGCTGGTGTCGAGGAACTGCAGAAAAAACTTGAGGATGCTACAGCTGCCTTGGATGAGCACAAAGCTGCGCAAGCTTCTCGTGAAGAAGGAATCCTCAAGCGCCTGAAAACTCAGAGTCGCCGCACTTTCAGTAATTTTGCTGATCCCTTCTATTTTTATGAGAATCGTTGTTTCTTGTCTTTTCACTAATGCTTTGTTTCCTTGACAGCCCAAACAAACCAGGATTTTGATCTGACGAATCCTGTCAATGACCCTGTCCTTGACGCACTTTCCTATCTGGAGCTTCATGGATCCGAGATTCGTGAAGGTGTGTCGAATGCTAGCGCAGTGTTGTCGGCATTGTTCCCCTACTTCTTCCCGAAGAAAGAGGAGCCTGCGACTTTCCTCAACCTTGCCAAGGTGTTCAATACCGGAAGACCTTGGACTGAAGATGCGCCAAGAAAATATGAAGGTTGCCGTTGAGAACACTTTATCGCGTTAGTTGCTGACAGTCGACAGACTATTGACTGGATGAAAGTTGGCGACACCGAGCAAATAGAGCAGTCAAGGTGGAAGTCGCTGATTAAGGCAGCCAAGCCCAACACAAAGAAGATCTTGGCCTATCTCGGGATTAAGCCAGCGTCGACTCCTAGCTCGTCAAGGCCGGAGGTCTAGTTGCATGCCTCTGTTTTTCTTTCTGTTTCTTTTGCTCTTGTCGCCAAAGTAGTCATTTGGCGACACGTACTTCCTTAGCTCCACTGTAATGCCTTTGTAATTATTCCAAGAGATTAATGAAAACTTCTATCTTTGCTTGTTGTTTGATGTTGTCTTGTTTAAATTTCAGTTGATATTTGATAACTATACTCCATCTTCCGCTCCTTCCAATGTTTCGCCTTCTTCTTCTCGCGCGAGGAGAGCTTTTGCTGGTACGGCTCCTGTCGACGATACCTTGTCGCAAGAACTGGATGAACTTCGACAGCAACTTCAGTATGCGAAGAAACAAACACTTGTGATGATGGAGCAATCTCGTAAGTCATCTGAAGCCGAAAAAGTTGCTCTTCAGCAAGCTCGCGAGGCCGTGGCTGCTAAGGAAATTGCTGCTTCCGAGGCTGAAAAGGCGACTACTCGAGAAAATTTCATGCTCGAATTAATGAATGAAGCCAGTGCGGATATGTCGGGTATGCTTGTTTTATCCTCCGATATCTTTCATCTTCATGCTATGTCTCTTAAAGGTTTCCACTTCGTTGTTTTGATAGGTTCCTTTACTGATGCTGCTGCCGAGGAAGAGAGGGTAAATGCTAGGACGAACCTCCTTGTTAACCTTTCCCTGGACCATGGTTCTTTGTTTTGGGCTACCCCAGAGAGGACCCGCCAAATTGTCAGATTTCAAGATCGCACCTCTCAAACTCGCGATTTTCTTGACTTCTGTACCAAGACCTTGTCCATGGTTTACAACTCCATGTTTCCTCGGAACGTCCAACCAAAAACTCTTCCTGAATTGATGGAAAGATTCAAGGATGCTCGCAGTATCCATGATTTTGTCAAAGCTCAACTGGTAGCTGGCGCCAGATTTGCTCTTATCATGCTCCAGATCTGCCACTCAAATCTTGACCTTACCCAAGTTGTCGCGAAAGTTCATCAAAAGGTAAAACGTCGAAGAGTTGGTGTTGATAGGATTAACACGAAGGTTACGCCTGTAGCTGAAGAAATGATTGAGGACCTTCTTCGGATGGATGCCGACTTTTTTGCCGATGGCCATTATGCCGATTTTCTTGGCGCTGCTCCTGAAGAAAACAGAGTTACTCTTGATGACATATTGAATCAAGACTAGTTATTTTCCTCTTGTAGATATTTCTTTTTTGTAACCCATGACTATGATTATATTGTGAAGCAACCACTATATTTGTATGTTTGTCTAGCCCCCGAGTGTCTCGGTGACTCTTTACTATATTTGTATATTTGCGAGGTTTTGAACCAAGGCATTTATATATTTATGGCGAATATGAGCCCCCGAGCTTCTTTTTTGAGTACTATTTTGTATTTTTACTGACTCACGAGGTATTTTAATACCAAGGCAAGGTTTTTTCTTTTTTGATGGACTATATTGAAATTCGTCGGAGCGAAGACTTTGAACATGTCGATAAAGAGAAAGGTATATTGACACTATCTTTATTATATTGCAGCACCGCGAGCCCGCCTCATTAAAAACCTTCTCCGGCCCCACTCGGTGCCCCGAAAAAGGAAAAGAGTGCGTCTGAAAACTCGCGGGCGTTTCAGTATATTGAAGTTTTACAAGGACTATATTTCGACTCTAGGCGTAGAACCGCCTGAGTTGCGCCACGTTCCAGGGGTTTGGCTCCTCCACCCCTGTCTTCTTGTCCTTTATCCTGTATGCTCCTCCTCCGATTACTTCCGTGACAATGTAAGGGCCAAGCCATGGTGACTCGAGTTTTTCATGACTTTTTTGCGTGAGCCGAAGAACTAGGTCTCCCACCTGAAAAGATCTTGGCCGCAAACGCCGACTGTGGTAATTCTTCAAGTCCTGTTGGTATTTGGTTACCCGAGACAATACTTCGTCTCGGGCTTCATCAAGTGCGTCCACGTCGTCTTCTAGCGCTTTTCTCGACACTTCTTCATCATATTCGACGACACGTGGAGAGTTGTGCTCTATCTCGATTGGTAGTACTGCTTCTGCTCCATGAACCAGGAAAAACGGAGTTTCCTGTGTTGCTGTGTTTGGTGTTGTTCGGATGCTCCACAACACGCTTGGTAGTTCTTCTGGCCAGGTATGTCGAGCTTTTTCCAGTGGTCCTAACAAGCGCTTCTTGATGCCATTGCAGATTATACCATTGGCTTTCTCGACTTGCCCATTGGTTTGAGGATGTGCAACTGACGCAAAGTGCAACTTGATACCCACCTCTTCGCAATAATCTTTGAATTCGTGGGATGTGAAGTTACTGCCGTTGTACGTGACGATGCTTGTGGGGCACTCCAAATCTGAAGACGAGGCCTTTTATAAATTTTATCGCGGATGCTCCGTCCGGTGAATTTATCGGCTTCGCTTCTATCCACTTTGTAAATTTGTCGACAGCTACTAGCATGTACTCCTTTCCTCCTGGCCAGGATTTGTGTAACTTGCCCACCATATCAAGTCCCCATTGAGCAAAAGGCCATGACAATGGTATTGGTGCTAGCTCTGCTGCTGGAGAGTGAGGTTTTGCGGCAAACCTTTGACACGCGTCGCAAGTTCTTACTATGTCCTTGGCGTCCTCGATTGCTGTCAACCAGTAGAATCCTGCCCGAAAGACCTTGGCTGTAATAGCTCGACTACTTGCATGGTGGCCACATATTCCTTCGTGTACATCCTTCAGAATTATTCTTCCTTCTTCGGGTGTGACACACCTTTGCAAGACGCCTGAAATACTTCGCTTATACAATTCTCCTTTGACCACCGTGAAAGCTTTGGAGCGTCGAATTACTCGCCTTGCCTCAACTGGATCGTCGGGTATTTCTTTCCTGAGGATGTATGATATGTACGGCTGCATCCACGGTGTCTGTATCATCATGACCAGGTCCTGATCTTCTTCTTCTTCTTCTTCTTGCTTTTCCTTGGTAGCCCCCGAGGGTTTCTTCTCCTTCTTTTTTGATTTTGTTGATTTGGTGGACCTCTCTGTTATCTCTTCCCAGAATACACACAGCGGGACTGCAAGGCATTGCGACCCGATGTTTGCAAGAACGTCGGCTTCGTCGTTGCTCAATCTGCTAATATGATTTACTTCGCATCCATCGAACAACTTCTCGAGCTCGTTGTACACCTCCTTGTATGCCATCATGCTATCATTGACTGCGTCACATTGGTTCATAACTTGCTGAGCCACCAACTGTGAGTCGCCAAAAAAATTTAATCGAGTTGCGCCGCAGGCTTTCGCCATCTTCATCCCGTGTATGAGAGCCTCATATTCTGCTTCATTGTTAGATGCGTTAGGGAACGTCATCCGAAGGATGTACTTCAACTTGTCGCCTTCAGGTGATATGAGTACTACTCTGCGCCGACTCCTTCTAGTCTTTTGGACCCGTCAAAGTTCATGGTCCAGGTTCTCGACAAATCTGGAGGTCCTGTATTTTGCAACTCCATCCACTCTGCGATGAAGTCCGGCAGTATTTGCGACTTTATTGCTTTTCTTTTTTCATACGTGATGTCCCGAGGGGAAAGTTCTATTCCCCAAAGGGAGACACGACCCGTAGCTTCTGGGTTGTTCAGTATATTTGACAAGGGAGCTTCATTGACCACTATGATCGGATGTGCCGAAAAATAGTGGCGCAATTTTCGTGCTGTCGTGAACACTCCATATGCTATCTTTTGGTACTGAGGATACCTTTGTTTTGAGGGCGATAAAACTTCGCTAACGAAGTATCTTGCAGCCTCTGCACGCCGTGGAGTTTTCCTTCTTCTTCCCTTTCAACAACTAGCACCGTGCTCACCACTTGGGGCGTGGCTGCGATATACAGCAGGAGAGGCTCCCTTTCTTTTGGCGCCACCAAAATTGGTGGTGTCGAGATTGTGCGCTTCAAATCCTCGAAAGCTCTGTCGGCTTCTTCGTTCCACTGGAATTTATCTCCTTGCTTTATCAGAGCGTAGAATGGTAACGCTTTTTCTCCCAGCCTAGCGACGAATCTGCTCAAAGCTGCAACTCGCCCCGTTAGTTGTTGTATCTCCTTCAACTTTGTTGGCTTCCTCATTGTTACGATAGCTTGTATTTTGTCGGGATTTGCTTCAATCCCTCTTGCTGAGACTAGAAACCCCAGAAGTTCTCCTGCTGGGACGCCAAAGGAACACTTCGTCGGGTTCAGCTTCAGGCAGAATTTATCAAGGTTGTCGAAGGTTTCCTTGAGATCCTCGATCAGCGTTGCCCCCTTTTTTGATGTTATGACGACATCATCAATGTATACTTGCACGTTCTTCCCGATCCGTGTCGCCAAACACTTCTGCATCATCCTCTGATATGTTGCTCCCGCATTTTTTAAACCAAAGGGCATTGTTCTGTAGCAAAACACGCCGTAAGGTGTAATAAACGCGGTCTTTACTTCATCTTCTTCTTTCAATCTGATCTGGTTATAACCAGAATATGCATCCAGGAAGGAAAGACGTTCACATCCAGCCGTGGAGTCGATAATTTGATCGATCCTCGGGAGGGGAAAGTGATCCTTTGGACAATGTTTATTGAGACACGTAAAGTCGACGCACATGCGAAGGACCTTAGTGTTTTTCTTCGGCACCAGCACAGGATTTGCTACCCATGTGGCTTCTGTGAATATCTCTTTGATAAAACCAGCTTCTTGTAGTCGATTGATTTACGACGGCATGGCTTTGAGGTTTGGTTCGGATAAACGCCGCAAAGGTTGTTTGATTGGTCTCGCTAGTGGATCCAAGTTTAGGTGGTGCTCGGCAAGTTCCCTGGGTACTCCTGGCATGTCAGCTGGACACCATGCGAAGATTTTCCAGTGCTCACGGAGGAACTCGACGAGCGCGCTTTCCTATGCGATATCCATGTCGTTTGCGATAGATGTCGTCTTTTTCGGGTCCTGTCGGGTGAATCTGCACCTCTTTTGAATTTTTCTCGATCTTGAAAGTTGATTCTTTGTTTGGCCTTCCAACGTCTGGCGATGCGTCGTAATCAGTCATGCTTTTTGACGCCAAGTACTCAGCTTGCATCCCGAAAGTTTCTGACAACTGGTGGAAATCCTTGTCGCACTTATCGGCTAAGGCAAAGCTTCCTTTTACTGTGATTGGTCCCTTTGGTCCAGGCATCCTCCACAACAGGTATGTATAGTGTGGCACCACCATAAATCTAGCATATGCTGGTCGTCCCAACAGAGCGTGGTACTGTGACGGAAAATCCACGACTTCAAATTCGAGCCTCTCGATTCTATAATTTTCTCGGGTCCCAAACTGAACGTCGAGATTGATCTTTCCCAATGGATAACTTGGTTTCTCCGGTGTGATGCCGTGGAACCTTGTGTCTGTTGGTTTCAAGTTTGCTAAGGATATGTTCATCTTCCTCAATGTATCTGCATACATAAGGTTCAAGCTGCTGCCGCCGTCTATGAACACTCGAGAGACATCAAATCCCGCGATAATCTTTGGCGAGAATAAGTCTTGCCCTGGTCGAGGAACTTGCTGCGGATGATCTGCTATTGTGAAGCCGATATCTTGTCCTGACCAATTAAGGTACTCAACTGTTGGTGGAGGCATTTTCTCTGCCATAAACACCTGTCGTGAGATTACTTTCTGAGCTCTATTGGACGGCCTTCCCTTCGAATCATCGACACCGCTCCATTGGAGTTAGGATCAACATAAGGTGGTGGTGCAGGTGCTGCCGCTATTCTGAGCTGATGCCGATTGTCGTCTGTGATCGCGGGAGGAGGCGGCAAGTGAATCTCGCTTCTGGGTTCTCGAGGATTTCTCTGTGCTGCCCGCGCGTTAGCGTTTTCTGCATACCGCAACATTGCCTGAAAATTTCGACAGTCTTTCTGCAAGTGCCCTGACTGTCTTTTACCGTTGCTGTCGAGGAAAAAGTGCATCTGGCACGGTCCATTCATCATCTCTTCAGGGGACACGAAAGGTATTGGGAACCTAGGCCCGCTATTTTGCCTGCTGCGTGAATCATCCCTGTTATCACCTCGCTGTTCATTGCTTCTCAGGTAATCATCTCTGTTGCTTCCTCCTGTATTTGTCCGAAAACCTGCCGAAATTTGTCTTTGGAGCGTCGTAGTTACGGTACTGCCGAGGAAATCTTCGCCTCGGTTGATAGTTTCGACCACGGTCCTCCTCTGGCGACCTGTGCCGTTTGTTGTGGACAGCGTCTTCTCCATCTGCCCATTTATTTGCTATCTCCATTAACGCGGATACTGTCTTTGGATTGGTCCTTCCCAAATCCTCGACAAAATCTCCACGCCTGACTCCTGCGACAAACGCATCTATCGCTCTCTCGTCAGATATATTTTCTGCTGAATTTTTGATGATATTCCACCTTTGGATGTACTTTCTCATTGGCTCATCTGGCTTTTGTCGACATGCTCTCAATTCCTCTAACGATGCGGGTTTTTTGCACGTGGATCTGAAGTTCTTGACGAACACATCCTCGAAACTTTCCCAGCTGTCGATAGATCCTGGAGTGAGTTTCTTTATCCACGATCGTGCAGCTCCACTCAAATGCACCTGAATGCTTTGCATGGCTGTTGCCCTGGTTCCTCCCGTGAGCTTCACTGTCTCCAGATAGTCGACTAGCCAATCCTCTGGATCTTGAAGGCCGTCGAACTTTTTGAAATTGTCGGGTAGCTTGAATCCTGAAGGGACTCGAGTTTTCGGACTCTCCTCGTGAAGCATGGCAAGCCGCACATATCTTCGTCGTTAAGCTCCGGAGATTGCCGATGATCCCTTCGCTTTGTCGTGCTCTGTCGACTCTTGCTTGTGCTGCCGTATCTCTTGCTCCACTTGGTCCTTCGGGGCTGCCGCCGTTGCTGCTGTAGGTCGTGGACTATTTTGCCTTCTTTGTTCCTTCGGGAGGTGTTGAAACGAACGCTGTCCCCATAGCTCCAACTCCTGCTATCGCCATATTGTATAGTGTTTCCCTTGGATCACCTGGAGGTGGTTTAGACGCGAGGATAAAAGCTTGTGTCGCCATATACCCAGCTTCTGGTGTCTTAGGGATAATGTTTCCTCTTGTGTCTATCGACATAAAGGACATGTCGAGGTTTTGAACCAAGTGCTCTCTTTACGCTTCGGGTATGTGTTGTAACCTTGATCTTCCTCTGTTCCGAGCCTCCTGTGGCTATCACCCGAAGTTCTAGATTGTCGACTCAGATCTGCCCTTCTCCTGCTGGATGCGAAGGCTGCCTCCTTTCTCCTGTTCAACTCAACTGTCTGTTTTTCCAATTCCCTCGCAGCTCGTGCGAGCCTATATTGATATGCTTGCAATTCCTCTGGTGTGGCCGTGGTAGCCATTGGTTCTGTACCGTTCATAGCTCTCGCGGCTCTGTCCCACGCTGTTTGTGAAAGTTGGACTCTATCTCGCGGCTCTGGCCCGACGTATTTATTGCCCAGGCCTTGTCGCAGATTGGAGGGATCGACGTATGGATTTCCCAGATCGTCGAAAGCCTCAGATGTTTCCTCTTGATCTTCAATGGCATAAATCTGATGATACTTTGTACTCAGATCTATGTTGGGTTTGGTGACATCATCGTTTAGATTGATGAAGACCTTGCCCACTGTGATAGATTTGTCGATGAAGTCATAGCTGTCGACATCGCTTGAGCCATCGCTTATATATGAGTCCGCAGATGACTCAAACGACATGTCGTTGAAGATCTTGGCGAGTTTCTCTCTTGTTCTGGTGCTGATGTAGCGTGTCGCCGAAGTTTCTTCTTCTCCTGACTCGGTTGACGACGCATAGCTTGAAAAATCGGAATCGACCTTCGACGATCCCGACGAAATCGGAACCTCGACACGATACGATCCTTCCTTCTCGACGCGAAAGTGAAACCTTCCGAACGTCATCTCCATGGGCTCCGCTAGATACGCATATGCATCCAAACGGGAGGGTGGGTGAGGAACAAAATCGACAAGACCAGCAGCGATCTGTTTACCTCGATCCATTGTGTTGCTTGCAGTTGATGATGTCGAAGATCTTGAACGTGCCATCGAGATCAGATCCTTACGCCTCTAATTCCCACAGACGGCGCCAATTGACAAGGTATCAACTTGTCAATGCCTATGGATTGTAGGCTAGGGTTTAATTGGAAGTAGAGGGTAAGTAGATCTCGAAGGTTTCAGCCGAAAAGTACTCGACGATTATGAAAGCTAGGGTTTGTAGACAATGATTCGATGATCTCCTCGTCCCTCGACTCCCCCTTTATATAGGAGGTGGAGCCGAGGGATTCGTGTAGTACAAATTACAGAGTCCGGGACGGTTTCTAACTCATCCCGCCAGATTACAAAATAACACTTCCTATTACAACTCTTGACTTTCCTTGATATATCTTGGGCTCTCGAATCTTCTTATTCTTCGGGTAGTGGGCCTTCAGTAAACCCCGGGTACTATCTTCGGCAGGCCCATTTGGGATGCCTATGTCAACACTAGCTTGTTTGGATTTATTAGGATGTGAAACAATATTGGAAGCATCTTCACAGAAAATAATATGACCATCCTCCACATTTTCAGTCACAAGATCTTTAACTATTGCAACAGCAGGTTCAACTTTTATTTGTTCTTCAGGTTCTATAGGTTTCTTTTCACTTTTATGAACCGCATTATTAATAACAGAGTACTCCTTCATTTTAGCAGGGAAAGGAGTTTTTTCAATATAAGCTTCAGGAATAACATGATCAACAGTTTCAACTACAACGCATTTATTAATAGATGAATCAATTTTATCTTTATACGGTTCATGATACTTATCAAAATTCTTCTTAGGAAATTCATAATGAGAGGCGAAAGCTTTATAAAGATTTGCAGCAACTTGAGAATCAAGACCATAAGTAGCACTCATATTACGAAATTTATCAGTATCCATAAAAGCTTCAATGCATTTATAATCATAATTTATACCTGATTCTCTATCTTTGTCGATCTCCCATCCTTCAGTATTTTCCTGGATCCGATTAAGAAGGTCCCTTTTAAACTCTTCCTTGTTGCGTGTGAATGATCCAGAACAAGAAGTATCCAGCAAGGTCTTGTCTTCAAAAGAAAGTCTTGCATAGAAATTATCAATAATAACATTACCAGGAAGCTCATGAATGGGGCATTTGAGCATTAAAGACTTCCATCTCCCCCAAGCTTGGGCAATACTCTCTCCATCATGAGGCCAAAAATTATATATGCGGTTCCGATCCTTGTGAATTTCACTTGGAGGATAGAACTTAGAATAAAACCGGGGCACAATATCATTCCATTCAAGAGAATCCCCATTATCCAGTAATTTATACCAATGCGCCGCTTTACCAGACAGCGATATAGAGAATAGTTTCTTCCTCACTTCATCCATAGCAATACCTGCACACTTGAATAAACCGCATAATTCATGTAAGAAAAGTAAATGATCTCCAGGGTGGACAGTTCCATCCCCTGTATAACGGTTACCCACTACGCGTTCAATAATTTTCATAGGTATTTTGTATGGTATCTCTTCCTTACCTGGCGCCTCATACACTACCTTTGCAGTAGTATCAGATTTTCCAAATAAACATTCAAAAGGAGATCTCTCATAATGAATTATGGCAGCAGACAGAAATAAAATCAGCACAAACAGTAGAAATTTCCCTTACCAATTCCACTTACCAATAGCGCTTCACTCCCCGGCAACGGCGCCAGAAAATAGTCTTGATGACCCACAAGTATAGGGGGTATCGTAGTATCTTCGATAAGTAAGAATGTCGATCCCAACGAGGAGCAGAAGGTGTTGACAAGCAGTTTCGATGAAGGATTCACTGTAAATGCTCACAAACAAGTATTCAGGGGGTTTTGATGTAACAGATGAATAAAGTACGAGTAAGTAAAGTGCGAGAGTAACAATTGCAGCGAGTGGCCCAATCCTTTTTAGCACAAAGGACAAGCCGGTTTGTTTACTTATAATGACCAAACGTTCTCGAGGACACACGGGATTTTAGTCTAGTGCTTTCGCTACATACGGCTAATTAATCTTCATTGTTTTGATAAGTTTTGTGTGGGTGAACCTGTGCTAATGTACCGCCCTTCCTAGGACTAATACATACTTGTGATTATACCCCTTGCAAGCATCCGCAACTACAAGAAAGTAATTAAGATAAATCTAACCACAGCCTTAAACTCTGAGATCCTGCTATCCCTCCTGCATCGATATACCAACGGGGGCTCAGGTTTCTGTCACTCCGGCAACCCCACAATTGGCAAACGAGTACAAGATGCATTCCCCTAGGCCCATAAAGGTGAAGTGTCGTGTAGTCGACGTTCACACAACACCACTAGAAGAATAACACCACAACTTAAATATCATAACATTGAATATTACTCAACCATACTTCAGTACTAACATTTAGACTTCACCCATGTCCTCAAGAACTAAACGAACTACTCACGAGACATCATATGGAACATGATCAGAGGTGATATGATGATGAATAACAATCTGAACATAAACCTTGGTCCAACGGTTTCACTCAATAGCATCAACAACAAGTAGAAATCGATACCGGGAGAGTTTCCCCTATCAAACAATCAAGATCAAACCCAAATTGCTACGGCGGTGACGATGTCCAGCGGTGGAGACGGCGGTGATGATGATGAAGATGATGATGATGGTGATGGAGATGATGTCCAACTCGATGGCGGTGACGATGGCGTCGATTTCCCCCTCCGGGAGGGAATTTCCCCGGCGGATCTCAGCCCGCCGGAGAGCTCTTTTCTCTCTGGTGTTCTCCGCCCCGCAGAGGCGGCTGTAACTCTTCGTGAGGTACTGTAAGGGTACATTGCCCCTATGTGTGGTTTTGGTAATTAATGACAACCCCTATGGACTAATGTTCTCATTGAGTTTATATGAAGGAATATTCCATAGGTACTACTTGCTCTCCATGTGTTGGATTCAAGTATGGATGCCATGAAGATAAAGGTATATCTTGTGTATTGGCATCAAGATCATCGGTATGAAGATATATATATATATGTGATATGATCAATAAGAAGAAATGAGGATGGAGTTCTTATGTGGAACTCAATATTAGCCATGCTCTATCTTAAGTGAGTATGAGAAGATACAAGGTTGATTTGGGCAAGTTCAAGATGAGCATCTCAAGTGGATCACATGCTTGAAGCTTGGCGTCCATTGGTGATAATGGACATGTGAAGATGTACATCTATGGAGCTTTCCCATCATGGTATATGGGGGAGCATTTGTGAGTCTTCACGAAGCAACGATGATCAAGTTGAGGCATACCGGCTTGTATGGAGCTTGAAGAGCTATCATCAAGATCAAGCGGGATGCACAAGGCAAAGGTATGGCTTTGCTAGGTTCTTCCTTTTACCGGTCTCAAGGTGGTTGATGGGAGACCGGATTATAGGATACATAGCCGCACTATTAAGAGGGGCTTTCGGTTGGGTAACTTGATCACATCGTCTTAGGGAGCTCAATCCTTTGCATACTTTGCATATCCTTATTGCAATAGTTTTTGTTGGGGTTCTATTCGTCGTTATCTTTCCAACAAAATTGGTTTCATGTCAATCGGAGTTCGGGAGCAATAGTTATTAAAGAAAAGGTAAAAGAGAAAAAGAAAAAGAAAAGAAAAAAAAGGGAGGCGGCCGGTTGCCGCCGGCCTGCCGGGCCGCACGCCCGGCCCACCCGGTCGACCGGGCGGCCACCGGCCCATGCGCCGGCCAGCCCAGCCAGCCCTCCGGTCCGACCAGGACCGTAATCGGGCCGCCGCCCTATCCGGCCCAGCGCTCGGCGCCCACCGGCCCGCTCGGTGCCCTGCCGACCGACCGGCCTCTGGCCGGGCCGGGCCCTTTCTTCTCCCCGCGCGCTCGCAGGCCTATCCGCCGCCCATGAGCGGCGAGCGCCCCGCCCGGCTGCTGGACCGGCTGGGCCGGATCCCGAGCCGGCCGATCCGGCCACAGATCCGGTCAGCCGGCTGCCAGGCCGGCTGGGCCGACTTTTCTACCCGTTTTTCTTGTCTCTTTCTCTGGTTTTTCCCCCAACAGTTATATTTGCTCCCTAGCTATAAATAGCCCTTTCTTCCACCTTGAGCAAGTAGTTCTTCCCATTCTCTCACCTCCATTGTTGCTATTTGAAGAACTTGCTCTCCCCCTTGATTCCTCCAACCATTCTTGCTCATATTTGAGGATTTGAGAGAGGAGATCTAGATCTACACTTCCACCAAACCATTTCTTCTCTAAGTGAGGGAATCTCTTGGGATCTAGATCTTGGAGTCTTTGGTTGACTTTCCCCCTTGTTCTTCCTCTCCAATCTCATCCTAGCATTCGTTGCTTTGGTGGGATTTGAGTGTGAAGGACTTGAACACCTCCGGTGTTCTTGCTTTGCATCATTGCATAGTGTTGAGCTCTCCACCACGATTTGTTCGAGTGAGAGACCGTGAGCTTGTTACTCTTGGAGGGTGACCTCCTAGTTGGCTTGGTGATTGGTGCTCCGGTGATCTCTTCAAGAAGATTGTGAAGAGGCCCGGGCTTCTCCTTCGTGGAGCTTGTGAAGTGGTTGTGGAGCTTGCCATCTCCGGAGCGGAGGAAAAGCTAACCATAAGGAAAGGGCCATTATCCTTCGTGGGTGTGGTTCGGAGAATAGGGTGAGCCTTCGTGGCGCGGGGAATCCTTCGTGGGACCTCCACTCCTCCAAACGTGACGTACCTTGTTGCAAAGCAAGGGAACACGGGAATACATCCTCGTCTCCGCGTGTCTCGGTTATTTCTATACCCGAGCTCTCTTTCCTTGTGATAGCCATCGTGCTTGAAGTACATATATCTTGCTATCACTTGTGCTACATATATCTTGTGCCTATCTTGCTTAGCTCTAGTTGCTATTGTTACACTTAGTTGAGCTTAGCATATTTAGGGTTTGTGCTTGTAAACTAAATGATAGTTTAATTCCGCATTCATACAAGACAAATCCGCAAGAGTTTGTAATTGCCTATTCACCCCCCCCCCCTCTAGGCGACATCTCGATCTTTCAATTGGTATCAGAGCAAGGTCTCTCCTTGTTTAAGGCTTCACCGCCTTGAGAGTAAAGATGTCGGCTAGTATAGTGCACAATGACACAATTGTCTTTAATGGCACAAATTATCTTTTGTGGAGAAATTGCTTGCTTTGTAAGCTTCGGACCTTGTGTCCACATATAGAGCAATTTCTAGATGTCGGTTTTTCTCCTCCGATGGATTCTCAAAATCTATCTTTAGAGGATGAGAAAAACTTACATCTTGAAGCTCAAGTATCTAATGAGCTTTTATTCTCTTTGAGACCCGATTTTCGTAGGTTCTTGATATATATAAAGCGAAAATCGTCTCATGAGATGTGGATCAAGCTTAAGGAAATGTTTGGTGGATCCACTTCTCAATTGGTCGGTGGTGACTCCGAGGAGCTCTCTTCCCCTTCACATCATGAAGAGCTCCAAGTTGCTTCCACCTCCGGTCGTGATGAGTCATCATCTTCTTCCACTTCACCAACGTGTTGCAAGACACAAGGTAATGATATGGTGAGTGGTGAGGAAAATTGCAATGTTGATATTGTGCTCAATAGTGATGATTCTTCATCTCTATCCCATTGTAATGCTTCCTCTTTGGACTTAAACACATCTAGCATTGAAAATGACCTACATGCTTGTGTTGATAGTCCTTGCATATCATGTGTAAATTGCTTACATAGATCTCATGAAGATATGCTTACCTTGTCTTGCTCCCATAATCAAAATGCTTATATTTCCTCTAGTTGTTTGTTGACTAACAATGTAGAGGAAACCGAACACTCTATGGATCAAGACATGTTTTCAAATGAGGATTCAAGAATATCTTCATCTTCATTCTCCGGTATGCACATGTGCCTTATGGCAAATGGATCAAAGGTATCTCCTACTTTGACTCCTAACACTTCCTCTAATGATGAGAGTGATGATGATGATAATTATGAAGAATATAATACCTTGGTGCATAATATGGCAACGATATATGCTTCTCTTCATGGTAATAAAGAAGCTCGTGCTAATCTCGAACACTCTATGGATATCTTGAATAAATATAGGGAAACCATAGTGAAGTTGGAGTCCCATGTTGAAAATGAGGAAATGAGATTCACTCTCCTCAAGCATGAGCTAAAAGATGAGAAGCATACTAATTTTATGCTTACACAAAAAATTGAATCCTATATGCATGAAAATGAGAAAACTATTGTTGATGCTTGTGCTACTAACTCTAATTCTTGTGAAGCATCTACCTTAGAGGAGAATGTTGAGCTAAGGGCTCAACTTGAGTTGCTAACTAGCAATTATAGGGAATTGGAAGAAAGTCATAAAAAGCTCTCAAGCTCTCATGATGATCTTCTAATTTCCTATGATGGGCTAAAGTTAGCTCATGAGGCAAGTATCACTAAGGTAACATCTTGTGAGCCTCATATGGATGTTAGCACAATCTCTACTACAAATGTTATATTGCCATGTGCTAGTCCTTGTAATCCATCTAGTCAAACTAGTGATACACCTTGTGTTGGATTACTCACTTTGCCTTGTTGCTCCAACAATGAAGCTTCTACTTCCTCTAGTACTTGTATTTCTACTAACCATGTAGAGGAAATAAAAGAGCTCGAGGCCCAAGTCCTTTCTTTGAAGAAAGACTTAGAAAAGCATCATGAAGGGAAATCCGCACTTGACAAGATGCTAAGTGTGCAACAATCTCCCAATGACAAGAGTGGACTTGGATTCAACTCCAATAACAAGAACAAGTCCAAGAGCAAGAGCAACAAGAAGAAGGGCCAAGATAAAGTCGATGATCCGGCCAAGTTGGTTTGCTTCAAGTGCAAGGTTGAAGGGCATCATGTTAGATCATGCCCATTGAAGAAGAAGAAGATGCACTTGAGTGAGAAACAACAAGGAAAACGGCCACAAGGTCAAGGTCAAGCTCATGCTCGACCTCAAGTTGAAGATAGGCTACTTCCCAAGAAGAATCAAGATATAGTTCCCCAAGAGAAGAAATCAATAAAGAAGAAAAAGGGGAACACTTGCTACTTATGCCGTGAGAAGGGGCACTTTGCTTCTTCTTGCTTAGGTGGTACCTTATCTAACCCTATAATTGTTGATGATGATTATTCTCTAGGGAAGGATAAGGATGGCAATGTGTTTGCCAAGTTTGTTGGAACTCAAAGTGGTTTCAAGAAAAGAACCATTTGGGTTGCCAAGCCTATTGTGACTAACCTCTTAGGACCCAACTTGGTTGGGGACCAACAATCTCAAACTTGATCAATAGGTACAAATGGAGGGCATTGGAGTCTTGGCTACTTCATGAAGAATTAAGGGATCTTCATATATTATATTTTTACCAAGCCAAGTCATATGGATTATCATCTATATCTTATATCCAATGTTCCTCTTTGCGGTAACTTATACTTCAACTCTTCATGTTTATTGTAAGTTACTTGCCCCTTTGCATGTTTGGTTTTGTACCAAATATGTGTATGTATGTGTTGTGTCTTACTTGCCTATATTGTGTATTCAAGTATGTTTGTTTGACTCATCATATACTTGTGTATTGTTTTGAGCCTAATGCATCTTGATAATATCTTATTTGGCTCTCTTTTAAGTGATTAATGGAACATCCCATTTTGGGGGAGTGATATGCTTTGTGCATCTCTCTTTCTTTAAAATGTGTGTATATGAATACCACCACTTAGTATTGATATTGCAAGATTATCTAGTCACTATGTGGTGTATCATACTCATGAGAAATTCAAATTCTAAATATCCATTAATCATCTCTAGTTGAATTTTAGTTGCCTCTTATTTAGAAGATATGTTTTATCACATTATGGGGGAGTAATATGTTTTGTACATATCACAAGCCTAGAAAATGTGAACATATGAGGTTATGCCACTTAGAGTTGATGCTCTTAATTATCTTGTTCCTAGGTGGCATGTTTGCTCAAACAAGCTCCATTCCTAATAAAAATATTTTATTACTCATCTTGTGGGCTCTTGTTTGAATATGAAATTCTTGGTGCGGTTTTTCCTCAAATACATATCTCTATATCTTTTTTGGGACACCGTTTGCTTCAAGTTATTCTAATCATTGCCGTGCGTGATTGTGTGACTAGTTGAAGTTATCAAGAATCTTCATCCGTGCATAGTGCTTAATTCTATATACTTATCCTATGCCTTTTATTGTGAAGTTGATCCTTACTATCTTTGTCAATTCACCACCGGAAATTATTTCCAATATACTCATTGTCTTTGACAATTGATAACCTTATATGTGGTTGAATTTATGGATCACCTTCACCTTGGATTGCTTCTTATTGCCTTATTTTATTTCCAACAAATCCTTGTAGCTCCCATATGTCTTCCTTGTCCCTTTGAAAAATCTTTTGATAAATCCTCTTGATTCATATCAAGTGTTTGTTTTGGAATACATACCTTTTCTTTACGGTACATTGTGCCATTGTGAAAAGTGAGGGTTTGGTTTATTTGTTCGAACCTTGCTCTTTTGGGGAGTTTTGCTATCTCATTCCTTCTTTTATGCTTTATATGTTGAATGAGATAAGATCTTTGAGCATGTTTGCTTTATTTCATCCTTTATGCTCAATGGTCTCTTCTTAGTTCATTTGTTGAACTTTGTTGAACAAATCTTTTGTGATTTGCTTCTTAGATATAATTTGGACAACAAATTTGTTTTGTGAAATCTCTATGCCTTATTCAATTCTTTTGGTGTTTTGTCCAAAGTACATCTTCCTTGGATCTTTAAAAGTCTTTGTGCGTGCTTATATGTAATTTATTTATAGCATGCTTGCCTTCTTTCGATCCATTATGTAGGATATACTCCATCAAATCCTAAATGGCTAAGATGTGCATGAAATTCAAATTTCATCTAAATATGCACATGTTTATATGGAGTGTGTCCTATATATTGTGGTTAGTCTAACCATGTTGGACCCAATAAGTTTGGGGACCAAGATGTACTTGAATGATGTTTTAGGTACATTGGAGATGCAATGGAGGCTTGTCTCATCTATAAGGAAGGTGTTGTCACCATATGTGGATTGGAGTCAAGCTAGGATGATCGATGAACTCTTATCTACTACATCAAGCCATTGCCATCTCGGTAACAAGTATTTTATTCATGCACTCTCATATAGCATCCAACCTCTTGTAGGTTGTATCTTGGCATGAAATTATTTATTTCGAAAATATTGCGGTTCTTGAAAAACCCTTTTAAAGTAAAACTTCTTATTGAGCATTTGAGTAATTTGAGAAGATGCATATGATAGGTTATATATATATATCATATTTTATGATTCACCTATCACAAATATGCCCTCTAGCAATTTATTGCATATCAATTCCTCAAAGAGCTCTTGTGTGCAATATTGATGAATTTGTGAAATAAATCCATTTTTGTGATACTTGTTGCCTTTCTCAAAACACTCCAACTAGCTCTACTTCCCTTATTGTTAGTTGTAATGTTTTTGAGGTTTAACTTGGTTGAAGTTCATACATATATACCATAAGTGAAAATTGGAGCCATAGGCTATATATGCTTCTTAAGCAAACATCCTTTGGTATATTTTATGACTTCATCTTGGATATCTTGTCTTATCTATTTTGTTAACCTCTTGTGTGTGCCTGTTTCTTTATGGATCACTTTGTCCACTTTAGAAACTCATATACATAAGAGTGTTAATCCATCACCTTGATATCCTTGATCTTTGCCGACCATCTTTTACCCCTTTTGTTTTTAGTGGGTTGGTAAAGAAAATTTATGAGTGCTTGGTTTATTTATTTTCTTCATGCACTCATATCTCATAATTGTTGGATTAAAGTTGTTCTTGATAAGCATACTCTCTTTATCTTAGTTGTGTTCTAAATGATATATAGGGAGTGAGGATTCCATGTTTGTGCATATTGTATTCAAATGCAAACATTATAAATTGTGCACGAACCTTGGGGAGCTTTCTTGTTTTTAGAGCACTATATCTCTCTTATCATGATATCTTTGTTTGTCCAATTGGATCCTTGTTTGCTTGCTTTATTTGTTGAAGCTCACTTCACCATGTTATCTTTATGCAATCTTTGATCTTCAATATAGTTTGACTTCCTTCAAGTATTCATCATTGGATATGTGCACTTGATTCCACTCAAATTATGAGAAGTGCACACTTTGGGGAGGAACTCACATTATATTGGCCTTCTAAATTTTTCACCCATTTTGACAATCGATGCCAATGGGGGAGAAGTTTAGAGGGTTTAAGGGAATGGTTTTATACTTAAGTTTGGTTTGTGCTTAGGTGTTTTGCCTCTCATGCATTCCATATTTATATGTCTTGCATGGTTGTATATATATAGTGGAAACTATCCCAAAGGTTAATCTTGACAATGTATGCAATGAATCCATGTTCATCACACGTGCATACATTGTGGGGGAGTTTTCTCTATATATATTGGTTCTACTCACATCCATTGCATTTGTTGTAGTTGTGTGAGTAGAGCCGGTTTTGATATGGGCTAGTAGCTTTGTGATACTTGACCATATCAAATACAACCTCTTGTATACAACTTATTCTCGGATAAGTTGCGTACTTGTCACTAATATTCATTATATAAACCCTCTTATTGTGGTTGTCATCAATTACCAAAATGGGGGAGATTGTAAGGGTACATTGCCCCTATGTGTGGTTTTGGTAATTAATGACAACCCCTATGGACTAATGTTCTCATTGAGTTTATATGAAGGAATATTCCATAGGTACTACTTGCTCTCCATGTGTTGGATTCAAGTATGGATGCCATGAAGATAAAGGTATATCTTGTGTATTGGCATCAAGATCATCGGTATGAAGATATATATATATGTGATATGATCAATAAGAAGAAATGAAGATGGAGTTCTTATGTGGAACTCAATATTAGCCATGCTCTATCTTAAGTGAGTATGAGAAGATACAAGGTTGATTTGGGCAAGTTCAAGATGAGCATCTCAAGTGGATCACATGCTCGAAGCTTGGCGTCCATTGGTGATAATGGACATGTGAAGATGTACATCTATGGAGCTTTCCCATCATGGTGTATGGGGGAGCATTTGTGAGTCTTCACGAAGCAACGATGATCAAGTTGAGGCATACCGGCTTGTATGGAGCTTGAAGAGCTATCATCAAGATCAAGCGGGATGCGCAAGGCAAAGGTATGGCTTTGCTAGGTTCTTCCTTTTACCGGTCTCAAGGTGGTTGATGGGAGACCGGATTATAGGATACATAGCCGCACTATTAAGAGGGGCTTTCGGTTGGGTAACTTGATCACATCGTCTTAGGGAGCTCAATCCTTTGCATACTTTGCATATCCTTATTGCTTCTTGGTGTTTATCTGTGTGAGGTTCTTGAGCTTGTTGCTAGCTTTACAACAAGCCCAAGTTCATCGAAAACGGAATCCGCATGCATCTTCTATTGCGTTTTCGAGTTTGGACGTCTTCACCGTTTCTTGACGGTGGGAAACTCCCTCTCTAAAATCATCTAAAATGTTCTGAGAGGAGTCTCCATATTTCCAGTTTTTGTTGGGGTTCTATTCGTCGTTATCTTTCCAACAAAATTGGTTTCATGTCAATCGGAGTTCGGGAGCAATAGTTATTAAAGAAAAGGTAAAAGAGAAAAAGAAAAAGAAAAGAAAAAAGGGGGGAGGCGGCCGGTTGCCGCCCGGCCTGCCGGGCCGCACGCCGGCCCACCCGGTCGACCGGGCGGCCACCGGCCCATGCGCCGGCCAGCCCAGCCAGCCCTCCGGTCCGACCGGACCGTAACCGGGCCGCCGCCCCATCTGGCCCAGCGCCGGCGCCCCACCGCCCGCTCGGTGCCCTGCCCGCCGACCGGCCTCTGGCCGGGCCGGGCCCTCTTCTCCCCGCGCTCGCAGGCCTATCCGCCGCCCATGAGCGGCGAGCGCCCGCCCGGCTGCTGGTCCGGTGGGCCGGATCCCGGCCGGCCACAGATCCGATCAGCCGGCTGCCAGCCGTGGCTGGGCCGACTTTTCTGCCCGTTTTTCTTGTCTCTTTCTCTGGTTTTTCCCCCAACAGTTATATTTGCTCCCTAGCTATAAATAGCCCTTTCTTCCACCTTGAGCAAGTAGTTCTTCCCATTCTCTCACCTCCATTGTTGCTATTTGAAGAACTTGCTCTCCCCCTTGATTCCTCCAACCATTCTTGCTCATATTTGAGGATTTGAGAGAGGAGATCTAGATCTACACTTCCACCAAACCATTTCTTCTCTAAGTGAGGGAATCTCTTGGGATCTAGATCTTGGAGTCTTTGGTTGACTTTCCCCCTTGTTCTTCCTCTCCAATCTCATCCTAGCATTCGTTGCTTTGGTGGGATTTGAGTGTGAAGGACTTGAACACCTCCGGTGTTCTTGCTTTGCATCATTGCATAGTGTTGAGCTCTCCACCACGATTTGTTCGAGTGAGAGACCGTGAGCTTGTTACTCTTGGAGGGTGACCTCCTAGTTGGCTTGGTGATTGGTGCTCCGGTGATCTCTTCAAGAAGATTGTGAAGAGGCCCGGGCTTCTCCTTCGTGGAGCTTGTGAAGTGGTTGTGGAGCTTGCCATCTCCGGAGCGGAGGAAAAGCTAACCATAAGGAAAGGGCCATTATCCTTCGTGGGTGTGGTTCGGAGAATAGGGTGAGCCTTCGTGGCGCGGGGAATCCTTCGTGGGACCTCCACTCCTCCAAACGTGACGTACCTTGTTGCAAAGCAAGGGAACACGGGAATACATCCTCGTCTCCGCGTGTCTCGGTTATTTCTATACCCGAGCTCTCTTTCCTTGTGATAGCCATCGTGCTTGAAGTACATATATCTTGCTATCACTTGTGCTACATATATCTTGTGCCTATCTTGCTTAGCTCTATGTGGTGACCCTGCATACCACTGCATGTTGTAGTATGCCAGTCGTTGATATAACATTCACGAAGTACCATTCCGCAAATATTACATCCCTCAGAGTAGTACAACAGAACATAGCAGGGTCCATAACTCATTCACATATTATTACAATTAACATACACATGTCGTCTTGGAGCTCCTCTTGGGTCCTAAGAGGAATACTCCTGGGTTCGAGGTGAACCCATCTTAACTTACAATACCAGAGTTTCATTAAACTAAACATTTATTTCATCGAGCAGCTAAATACTAAGAGTTCCGGCTGCTCGGTTACTACTACTAGCGGATATCCCTAGGCTTGTTCTCCTCCGGAAGCCTCTCCGGATCCGTAGACGATGAGGTAGTCTACGCCTTCAACTCCTCCTGAGAGGTCTGGTTCCTCGTAGCCGATGATCTCGGCTCCTTCATTGTTGTCGCAGTCCTCCTCCAGACGATTCAGACAATCTAAGCATGGGATTTAAGAGTGGTATGAGTACGAGCGTACTCAACAAGTTCATTATAGATAAGAGGTGTTTAATGCACTAGCTACGATATTAGACCAGAAAGCCTAATATCAATGCAAGTTTTGATAAACATTTCTTCAAGAGATTGCTTTTATTTCAAAGAGCTATGTCCGTCAGCCTTCACCGGTTTACTAGAACTTCATGGAGCTCCTTTCCGGCCGCGTTCGCAGTTCCTCAATCCCGGAACAGGGAGTGACAGGTCACAGTTTGTTACACTCTGCATAGATGTGTTGCTTTACACAAAAGAGATATTAAACTTGGTGCCAACCGGCAGCTTCCCGTCCACACTTCCTTTGGTGTGAGGCTCGGTATAAGGTCTAGCCAATCATGTTCCTCCGCTACCTCGAACACCCACCCTTTGTTGCATGCGCCGACCCTGGGTCCACGTCGGTCCCATTATTCCCGTAATTTCAGGGTGGACCCCGACCACGACAACAGTGCTGGGCTCTACCATACACTCCTACGCCGGTGGCTGCAACCCATCATAGACCGCATTACCGTGGGGAATTAGAATGGGATCCCCACCCTCCGGTTGTTCCGCAAGACACAACTGCTACGGCAAGCAATGCTTTACCGTGGGGAATTAGAATGGGCTCCCCACCCTCCGGTTGTTCCGCCAGACACAACTGCTACGGTAAGCGCATCCGTTGATGAACGAGAGGTGGAAACACTTTTGACTACTCCGTCCCACTCCGGATCTTATGGTTAACACGGGTATTACGGCACAAGAATCACTGGCGACATTTGTTGTTTAATCCTAGATGGATATAAATCCGTGCAATGGAACCTCCACCCTATCAACACAATCCATGGTTCCATTGCCCACCACATAGTCATATTCATAGTTATGAAAGTAGTGGTTTTGATTTTTATGCAATAGTGTTAACCATAATACTTTGCAAGTAATTTGATAGAAATACTCAATTGACATGAGCAAGTGATGAACTTGCACGAACACCGCAAAGTTCTGCTTGGAAGGTATGGACTGACCCTTGTCCTCTTGTTCTGAAAAATAGCATCATTGTCCGATAAGGGCAATGGTTAAAGAAGCAATTATGCATGATTCCATTTTTAGGGTTTGTTTCCCCCTTCCGATATCGTTATTATTTCATGTAAGAGGTTAATACTAAGAATAATTTGGGAATACTGGTTTAAGAGTAAAATTCTACCTTGAAATATTGTCAAGGTGTTTTTGAAGTCCAAATACATTAATGGACTCATTTTCTTTATTGAAAATAATATGTGTGATTTAAATCATTATTTAAATCATCAAATTAAGACTTATTCATAATTATCTTCAAAAATCCTCTTTGATATTTTATTTGGATAGAGAATTTTATGCTGATTGATTTTCATATTTTTAATTATTTTTTTAGAGCCATATTCTATTTTATAAAATTCTTTGAAATTCTTACTTAAATGGTATTTTGGAAATGCCCAAATTGCCCTCGGGCCCACCTGTCAGGGTGAATCCGAGTGGGTTGGGCTCAACCCAGTTGGCCTGGTCCGGCCCACTCGGTCGCCCTCACTTCCCTTCTCTCTCCCTCGCGAACCCTAATCCCTGAGCTCTGGCGACGCATGTCGCCGCCGTCTTCTTCGATTTATTCCGGCCATCTCCAGCCGTTGCCGCCGGCGAGGTGTGGCGCATCTGAACCGCCATTCGACGGCGATTCAGATCCACCGCGGTGATTCGTGCTGCGCTGCTTGCTCGCTTCGCCCCCAACGCATCTGCGACACGGCGGTGGCGATTCCAGGCGATTCATCGCCCGCCGATGATCCAGACGCCGCGCCGCAACGTGGCCGTGTGCCTCGCCGTGGTGGTCTTTGGGCGTTTGCGCTCGGCGACGCCCGGCCTGGCTGCGGCTTTGGCGCTGCCGTGTTAGGCTGTGCCGCCGTGCCGCCATGGGCACGCTGCGGTGCTCGCTCGGTGTGTGTGCCTCCTTCTCTCCGTCTTCGCTACCTCCTCTTCTTCCTCTCGGTTGCCTTGGCCTCTACCTTGTTGTGCTAGTTGCTACCGCCTACATGCGTATGCCGCTATGTGCTACTGCTATCTTTGTGTTCTAGCTTGTCTGCTCTACTTGATTATCGGTGCATGCTTTTGTGCTTCCTAACTACTTCGTTCATGCTTTGTGTCCTCTGCTGTGGCCCTCCCGTAATTGCTCTTGAGCATCCATTGATGTTCATGGCCTACCGGCATGCTCCTATTCTTTTTTCTTGTCACTTGGGCATACTATGTGTGCTTAATCTTGTCCCTGGCTTGATTGTGGTGGTTAATCCTTGCATACTTGCAAGTGCCGATTGCCTCTGGTGAGATCCTCATTGAGTTGTGATTCATAGGAATGTTCTATTAAGCATGACCGTTGGCTAGACAGCTTCATTCCTTGTTAGTGTGCTTCGCATACAATTTATATTTCATATATTTGATTATCTGTGATGCAATGGTTGGTTAATTTGTGGCTTTGGATGATCCTATGATCACCGATTCTTTGTAACTTCTTGCTCTTTGGTGTATCGTGCCTTCATGTTGCTCACATGTGTATTACATGTGCCTGGCCTCGATGTGTCTTGTTGCTTGCTTGAGCATCAATTGATGCCTGTAATGATCCATTTGATCATTTGCAAGACCCTGGTGCATCAATTGCTTGTCCTGCTTTATTTATCTGTTTATCCTTGCTTGATTAAATGGATAAGTAATGTGAACTCGAGATTCAATGATGATCATTTCAATGAATTTGTTAGGGTTAGAGGGATGCCAACACTTGTTGGGTACCCTAGCCCTCCTTTTGAACCCTCTTGGGTGATGATATCTCATGCATGGTTTCTTTGTTGGAATTGGTTAAGTGGTTGAGGTGATCCCTGGCAGTATTTATGTGCTGCCCGGGATAGCTCCCTCTTGTTGGCTTGTTGTGGCTCACCAAATGCTTTACGGGTGATCCATTTATTGGATTGCCGGTAGCTCTTGATGTTGAAATCAAAATAGACAATGATTTGTCCAAGTCTGATGGCCTGAATAGCTATAGGTGCTGAGTGTGTGGGCTAGGCTAGGCTAGGACTTCATCTTTTGCTGGATTTCTTCAGTTATGCACTGTTTTGCATGACTGATGTTCCCATAGGCTGATTTCCTAGAGTCTTTACCCATATTTGCTTGCACCAATTGGCTTTGTAGCCAGATGATGACACAAACAGGGTTTTCTACCCTTCTGTGCTCCTGTGATGCATTGTATGCTTATTTATGAGCAAAACTTGGTTTTGCTCAGGTTGATTTGGTTTATACCTCACTCCAGCTCCTAGATGATTTGTTGGTGTAGAGGATTCAGCTGTTGGTTGAGTTCTTGGCTTGCCCTGCTCCTCCTTGCAAGCTTGATCTCTTGGTTATGTGCTGTGGTGGTGGAATTGTGTTGAACAGCAGTGACTGTTCAAGCTGTTCTTGTGTTCTTGGTTTCCTGATGAACTTACCCAGTGCAATCCTGTCGATGGATTGACTAGGGTTTACTGTGGAGGTTTTATATGGTCTCCTGCTCCTTCTCTGGTCGACAAGAAGCCACAGCAACTCGTGGGTGACTCACCGGTGTGTGTGTGTGGTGTGCTGCATGCACACTGCTGTGTGAGCAGCCTAGCTGTGTGTGTGTGCAAATTCATGGTACCTGGCTTGTGTCTTGGCTGTGAGATGATCAGCTCGGCAGAGCTGATCCATATCTACTCAATTTCATTATTCTTCTAACCTGCCAAGTGGTTTTATCACTTGGCATAACTTCTCTTTTGTTGTGTTTATGTACAGGGACAATCTGTGGCTCCATTGATCATGAAGATCATTAAGTTAATGAAGTTTAGCTAGTAGTGTTTAGGATAGATCCTTAATTTGTAATTTTCCTTTTCTTTTCTTTTTCTATTTTTTTGTTGTCCAATTCTTGTAATATGTTGTAATGTTCATATTTTATTCTGGATATTGTAAAAACAATGTATCTTGTGTGAATATCAATAAAGCTCCAATATTTCTCTATTGAGCTTTATATATTCATTGTTCTATTTATATCTTGGTTATTAAAGATTGTTTATTAAATTATCTCAAGTTTGAATTATGAACTAATATCCTGATGTTTGAATTTGAAATTCAAATTCAAATTTGGTTTGAGCTTGATCAACTATCTTAACTTAGAATTCAATCATGCAACTTAAATTGGTGATTCAAACTCTCCCCTCTCAACTCAAAACCCTAATCTAGTTAAGTGAGATGCAAGTTTGTCGCACCCTCGAAACCCTAACCCTGTAAGGTGTCGAGAGAGAAACTTGTCCCCCTTCGATGCAGTTTTTGTTTAAAAGCGCAAAATTTCCCCAGAATTTACTATGCAATGCACATCCCTTTCTAAAATCTACCCCTCGATCGTCTCTAAACCTGGGATATTACAGCCTTTCCCCCTTAAAGAAAACTTCGTCCCGAAGTTGTGGTTGTAATACCTGAACAGCTCGGGGTATGTTTTCCTTAGGTCTTCCTCTTTTTCCCAGGTGGCTTCCCTCTCGGGATGATGCTTCCATTGTATCTTGCAATACTTGATCGCCTTGTTTCTGAGTTGTTTCCAGCTCTCCTCGAGAATCTTGGCTGGCTTCTCGATATATGTCAAGTCTGGTTGTAACTCGAGCTCGTCATGTGATATTGGTTCATCTGGGGTCTTCAAACATTTCCGAAGTTGTGAAACATGGAATACATTGTGAACTTGAGCTAGCCTTCCTGGTAGATCCAATTCAAAGGCTAAACCTCGATTCTGACTCAGTATCTTAAAAGGTCCTATAAATCTAGGACTGAGTTTCCCTTTTACTCCAAACCTCTGGAGTCCTTTCATCGGGCTTACCCTAAGATAAACCATGTCTCCAACTTGTGGCTCCCATGTTCTTCTCTTCTGATCAGCGTAACTCTTTTGCCGACTCTGGGCTATCTTGAGCCTGTCTCTGATAATGTCAATGATTTGTTGTTTTTCCTTGACATAATCAGGGTTGAACTCTTTGCTTGCTCCGGCTTCATACCAACATATTGGTGATCTACACTTCCTCCCATACAGAGCTTCAAATGGTGCCATCTTGATGCTACTTTGATAACTATTGTTGTATGAAAACTCTGCTAAAGGTAGATGCTCCTCCCATGATCCTCCGAAGTCTAGGGCACAAGCCCTAAGCATATCTTCTAAGATCTGATTGGTTCTCTCGGTTTGTCCACCGGTCTGGGGATGATAAGCGGTACTATAATCCAATTTGGATCCTAAAGCTTCATGAAGTTGCTTCCAGAATGCTGATGTGAACACGGATCCTCGATCCGATACTATCTTCTTTGGCACTCCATGCTTACTTACGATCTCTTTGATGTAAAGATCGATAAGTTTCTCTCCTTTATCCTGCTGGTTTACCGCTAAGAAGTGGGCGCTCTTCGTCAACCGGTCCACGATTACCCATATCATGTCCTTCTTTTTATTGGTCATGGGTAGTCCGGTGATGAAATCCATCCCTATTTCCTCCCATTTCCACTCTGGAATAGGTAAAGGTTGTAACTTCCCTGCCGGACTCTGGTGTTCTGCTTTCACTCTTTGACAGGTATGGCATTCTGCCACATATTGTGCTATCTCCCTCTTCATGTTATTCCACCAGAATAGTTCCTTTAGATCCATGTACATCTTTGTACTTCCCGGATGTATTGAATATGGGGTTTGATGAGCTTCCCGGAGTATTACTTCCTTAATTTCAGCAATATCCGGAACGCAAATCCTCTTCTGGAACCACAATGATCCAGATTCTCCACGATGAAATTCTGATGGTCTTCCCTCATCTATTCTCCTCATCTCCTCTACAATGAATGGATCGTCCATCTGACCCATCATTATCTCATTCTTCAAGTTGACATTCAGCTCATCGGCTACTTGCAACGCCGATAATCCTTCATGGGCTTCCTTCTCCCAAAGTTGTATTTGTGCTTGGCTTATTTCTTTCCTCAACTCCGGTGATATTTCTTGTTCCACTCCTCCGGTACTCTTTCTACTCAGGGCGTCTGCTACAACATTAGCCTTCCCTGGTGTGTAATTGATTGTCGATCATAATCCTTAATCAATTCTAGCCATCTTTTCTGCCTCATGTTGAGTTCCTTCTGAGTGAAGAAATATTTGAGGCTTTTATGATCTGTATAGAGCTCACACTTAGCTCCATAGAGAAAATGTCTCCAAGTTTTTAATGCAAACACGACAGCTGCTAATTCCAAGTCATGTGTTGGATAGTTCACTTCATGAGGTCTGAGTTGCCTCGATCCATAGGATATCACTTTCCGATCTTGCATGAGTACGCAACCCAATCCATGTTTGGATGCGTCACAGTACACGGTGTAATCCTTGCCAACTTCCGGAACTGCTAACACCGGTGCTGTGGTGAGTTTCTCTTTCAGAGTTTGAAAACTCTTCTCACACTCCTCTGACCACACGAATGGTGTGTTCTTTCTTAACAGCTTTGTCATTGGTCCTGCTATCTTGGAGAATCCTTCAATGAATCTCCGATAATATCCTGCCATTCCTAGGAATCCTCGGATCTCCTTGACAGTCTTGGGTGCTTCCCATTCTAGAACTGCTGCTACCTTGCTCGGGTTGACAGCGATTCCATCTTTGCTAATGACATGACCAAGAAATTCCACTTGATCTAGCCAAAATTCACACTTGCTGAGTTTGGCGTAGAGTTGGTGTTCCCTTAGTGTTTGCAACACTAACCTCAAATGTTCGGCATGTTCTGCCTTGTTCTTGGAATATATCAAGATATCATCGATGAATACGATGACAAACTTGTCTAGATATGGCATGAAGATCTTATTCATGAGATTCATGAATATAGCTGGGGCATTGGTTAATCCAAAAGGTACTACAAGGTATTCATGGTGTCCGTACCTCGAAACAAAGGCTGTTTTCGGAACGTCTTCCTTCTTGATCTTAATCTGGTGATAACCGGATCTTAGATCAATCTTGGAAAAGACTCCCGCGCCTCTAACTTGATCAAATAGATCTTGTATTCTTGGAAGTGGATACTTGTTCTTGATTGTGACGTTGTTGAGATTCCTGTAGTCTCCGCACATCCTTCTTCCTCCATCTCTTTTATCCACGAAGATCACAGGTGATCCCCATGGTGAAACACTCTCTTGAATAAATCCCTTTTGTTCCAAGTCATCCAATTGCTCCTTAAGTTCCTTCAGTTCCTTAGGCCCCATTTTATATGGTGCTTTGGCAATCGGAGCTGTTCCTGGGATTAGGTCGATAGTGAATTCTATCTCCCTATCTGGTGGCATACCAGGTAATTCCGCAGGAAACACATCCTGGAATTCATTTACTATAGGTATATCTTCTAACTTTACCTCCTTCATGCTATTCAGCTGTAGCTCCATTAGCTTCTAACCAGTTCATACCAAGAATGACATCAATGTCCTTCATCGGTACAATGAACAGGTCCGCGTCAAACGCGCACTTATTGAACCTAATGACTTGTTTTTGTTTGGCATGGGTTACTAATATCGTTCCCCCCGCAGAAAGTATGGTTATGGGTGTATCTAACTTAGTGCAACTAATCCCATGTTTGATGATGAATTGTTGAGAAATGAATGATGTAGTTGCACCAGTATCAAAAAGTACTTTGCCAGGATGAGTGAGTATCTGGAGCGTACCTATCACCGCCTGGTCGAGTTGACCACCTCCTCCAGGCAGTGCAGTTCAGCTTGCCGAAGGGCTTCTTATTCTTCCAATTCCCTCCGGTGTTTCCTCGATTTCCTCCTCCTCCACTATTCTTCTTGGGGCAGTCCTTCAGCATGTGCCCCTCCTGACGACACCCAAAGCATATGATCTTGGGTTTCCTACAATCCTTCATGACATGTCCTTTTAAACCACAGGAATGGCATGTAATCTGATTTGCAGACTGATATCCTTGGTTCCTCCTCTGATTGCTGTTATTGTTGTTGTTGTTGTTGTTATACCGTGGCTTGAAACTCAAGCTGGTATTGGGCTTGTTACTAACAAACCTCTTAGGCTCATACTTGGCCTTCTTCCTCTTTTCTTCTTGCAGTTGTTTAAAGTCATCTTCAAGAGTGATGGCTGCATCCACCAACTCTTGGAATTCCGTTGCTCTCATCATCCGCAGCTGTACTTTGAACTGGGGACTTAACCCCCTCAGAAATCTCTTCTTCTTCTTGTCCTCGGTATTGACTTCCTCAACCGCGTACCGGGACAGCTTTGAAAACTCCCTGACATAGGTCAGGATTGCCTTATCCTTCTGCTCGAGACTCTCGAACTCTCGACGCTTCAGTTCCACGATACTTTCAGGGACATTAGATTCCCTGAACTTCCTTGCGAACTCCTCCCAGGTAAATACCTTTCCTGCCGGATACACGGCTACAATATTGTCCCACCATGATGCGGCAGGTCCACATAGCAGATGGGTAGCATATCGAACCTTCTCTTGGTCATTGCATCCAACAGTGTTGAGCTTACGCTCGGTATCCATCAGCCAATCTTCCGCGTCCATAGGCTCTGGCGCGTATGCGAAAGATATCGGCTTGGTGTTTTGGAAGTCTGCTAATGTGACTCCCTGGTTCTCAGGTCTCTCCACCCTATTCTGCTGCATCAGATCCTGAAGGAATTTGTTCTGCAGCTCCAGTGTTACACGCTGCCTCTCTTCCGCCAGCTGCATGTACTGGATAAAGTTTTGCTGCGTCATGGGTGGTGGTGGTGGTGGAAACTGATCTCTGGCTGCTCCCTCAGCCTCTTCCTTCTCTTTAGCTTCGCGCTCCATGCGCTGTGCTTCAGTTTCGTTTCCTAACGTTCCCGACATAATCCCCCTAGTTCTGCAACACAAGATGATACTCATAATTACTCCATGCGCAAGTTTTCTGAGCTCAACATTGTGCACAGAACTAGTCACGCAATGGAAATCAAGAAGCAAATCCAATTCATACAAAACATATACCCTGTATATACAAACATAAGTGGTCTTATTACAGTACTCAAGTCGATGTGAGTATGCAAACTCACTTATTAAAGTATATGTACAATTTTCTACAAATATTACAAACTATAATACACGTGGTACTTGTGTATTATAGCCACGCCTCCCTTGGTGGACTTCTAATCGGTCTTCACTCCCGGTACATTCCAGGCTTCCATCCAGTCGAACGTGTCGTCCTCCTGATAGACCCTGGAACATAAGGTCTCCCCGTTGGCTTGTAATCCGAATCCGATGATGACCCTAATGCGAAATCAGTGTTCACAAACTGATCGTTGAGTGCATCATAGTCCACCCATCGGGTGTACTCTCCTGTAGCCCCACCATAAGGATTACCAAAACCCATACCCGACTCAACCTGTGTCGGATATCCTCCATTCACTCCTTCATTACTAGGATAGCTCTGGTTCTGGGTTGTTGCGTCATCATTCATCTCTCCATCATAATACTCAGTAGTACTATGGGTTCCAGTATCATTTCCCCAACGCCAACCCCTGGAATTCTCGATTGGAGTCTCGGAACGCTGATTGTTTCCGGATTCCTCGCCACCTTCGTATCCCCCATAGGAACTACCCAGAAAGTTACCAGGTGTAACAGGTGTAGGTTCACGTGCAAGTGGGTCAAAACTGATGTAGTCACCAGCTGAATAAACTGGTGTGTGTACCACATTCTCCATAGGTTCTTTGCCCCTACTCTCCTCCTTGGGTTCAGTGAACTCCTCAAGCATCGTATCAATAGCTCCTATCAGATGATTATTCAACTGAAAGAGTAATGATATGAAGTTACGGCTGTTATCCATGTATTTGGCTGCTTCGGCTGGTTTACTTTTGGCATATTTGAAATGGTTCAGCATGGGATCATTATCTTCCTCCATATGAGGAATGTGTGTGAATTCGGAACCCATAAGCGCGTTCGTCTTATGCTCCCGAATGTCGGTTATGGCTCTCATAACAGCTATATGGTAGGCTGTATTGGTTGTCCTCGCTTCCCATTGGCATGACTACGCTCATTCCCAAAGATTCGGGAAGTCGCAATCCTACTCTGCACTTGGCCAACACCGGTCCATCATAGAACATGTACTTCTTTACTGGAATCTGGGGATCACACCCAAACTCCAGCAACATGGATCGTAGGATATTAGCAAGTCCTCCTTGGTATTCGTTCAGTGTGGAATCCATAACTTTCACGTTTCTTCCCGGTCGTGCACTTGCCATGTTGGCTATAGAAATAGAAAGATTATAAGATTAGTAATAATGCATCATAATAGAGATAATAAAGAATTATCGCACTAAAAGATATGGTTGTTGTATTCTCAATTGAATATACACCATATTTTTAGAGAATTCTTTACTAATCCTATTTGACTCCTAACGTTTAGTCCCATTTACTAGGTTCCAACCTAAGGTCAAAGCTTTTGCTCTGATACCAACTGTGGTGACCCTGCATACCACTGCATGTTGTAGTATGCCAGTCGTTGATATAACATTCACGAAGTACCATTCCGCAAATATTACATCCCTCAGAGTAGTACAACAGAACATAGCAGGGTCCATAACTCATTCACATATTATTACAATTAACATACACATGTCGTCTTGGAGCTCCTCTTGGGTCCTAAGAGGAATACTCCTGGGTTCGAGGTGAACCCATCTTAACTTACAATACCAGAGTTTCATTAAACTAAACATTTATTTCATCGAGCAGCTAAATACTAAGAGTTCCGGCTGCTCGGTTACTACTACTAGCGGATATCCCTAGGCTTGTTCTCCTCCGGAAGCCTCTCCGGATCCGTAGACGATGAGGTAGTCTACGCCTTCAACTCCTCCCCGAGAGGTTCTGGTTCCTCGTAGCCGATGATCTCGGCTCCTTCATTGTTGTCGCAGTCCTCCTCCAGACGATTCAGACAATCTAAGCATGGGATTTAAGAGTGGTATGAGTACGAGCGTACTCAACAAGTTCATTATAGATAAGAGGTGTTTAATGCACTAGCTACGATATTAGACCAGAAAGCCTAATATCAATGCAAGTTTTGATAAACATTTCTTCAAGAGATTGCTTTTATTTCAAAGAGCTATGTCCGTCAGCCTTCACCGGTTTACTAGAACTTCATGGAGCTCCTTTCCGGCCGCGTTCGCGATTCCTCAATCCGGAACGAGGAGTGACAGGTCACAGTTTGTTACACTCTGCAGAGATGTGTTGCTTTACCCATAAGAGATCTTAACCTTGGTGCCAACCGGGCAGCTTTCCCGTCCACACTTCCTTTGGTGTGAGGCCCGGTATAAGGTCTAGCCAATCATGTTCCTCCGCTACCTCGAACACCCACCCTTTGTTGCATGCGCCGACCCTGGGTCCACGTCGGTCCCATTATTCCCGTAATTTCAGGGTGGACCCCGACCACGACAACGATGCTTGGGCTCTACCATACACTCCTACGCCGGTGGCTGCAACCCATCATAGACCGCATTACCGTGGGGAATTAGAATGGGATCCCCACCCTCCGGTTGTTCCGCAAGACACAACTGCTACGGCAAGCAATGCTTTACCGTGGGGAATTAGAATGGGCTCCCCACCCTCCGGTTGTTCCGCCAGACACAACTGCTACGGTAAGCGCATCCGTTGATGAACGAGAGGTGGAAACACTTTTGACTACTCCGTCCCACTCCGGATCTTATGGTTAACACGGGTATTACGGCACAAGAATCACTGGCGACATTTGTTGTTTAATCCTAGATGGATATAAATCCGTGCAATGGAACCTCCACCCTATCAACACAATCCATGGTTCCATTGCCCACCACATAGTCATATTCATAGTTATGAAAGTAGTGGTTTTGATTTTTATGCAATAGTGTTAACCATAATACTTTGCAAGTAATTTGATAGAAATACTCAATTGACATGAGCAAGTGATGAACTTGCCTGAACACTGCAAAGTTCTGCAGTTGGAAGGTATGGACTGACCCTTGTCCTCTTGTTCTGAAAAATAGCATCATTATCCGATAAGGGCAATGGTTAAAGAAGCAATTATGCATGATTCCATTTTTAGGGTTTGTTTCCCCCTTCCGATATCGTTATTATTTCATGTAAGAGGTTAATACTAAGAATAATTTGGGAATACTGGTTTAAGAGTAAAATTCTACCTTGAAATATTGTCAAGGTGTTTTTGAAGTCCAAATACATTAATGGACTCATTTTCTTTATTGAAAATAATATGTGTGATTTAAATCATTATTTAAATCATCAAATTAAGACTTATTCATAATTATCTTCAAAAATCCTCTTTGATATTTTATTTGGATAGAGAATTTTATGCTGATTGATTTTCATATTTTTAATTATTTTTTTAGAGCCATATTCTATTTTATAAAATTCTTTGAAATTCTTACTTAAATGGTATTTTGGAAATGCCCAAATTGCCCTCGGGCCCACCTGTCAGGGTGAATCCGAGTGGGTTGGGCTCAACCCAGTTGGCCTGGTCCGGCCCACTCGGTCGCCCTCACTTCCCTTCTCTCTCCCTCGCGAACCCTAATCCCTGAGCTCTGGCGACGCATGTCGCCGCCGTCTTCTTCGATTTATTCCGGCCATCTCCAGCCATTGCCGTCGGCGAGGTGTGGCGCATCTGAACCGCCATTCGACGGCGATTCAGATCCACCGCGGCGATTCGTGCTGCGGCCTTGCTCGTCGCCCCCAACGCATCTGCGACACGGCGGTGGCGATTCCAGCGATTCATCGCCCGCCGATGATCCGGACGCCGCGCCGCGACGTGGCCGTGTGCCTCGCCGTGGTGGTGCTGGGCGTTTGCGCTCGGCGACGCCCGGCCCGGCTGCGGCCCTGGCGCTGCCGTGTTAGGCCTGTGCCGCCGTGCCGCCATGGGCACGCTGCGGTGCTCTGCTCCAGGTGTGTGTGCCTCCTTCTCTCCTGTCTTCGCTACCTCCTCTTCTTCCTCTGGTTGCCTTGGCCTCTACCTTGTTGTGCTAGTTGCTACCGCCACATGCGTATGCTGCTATGTGCTACTGCTATCTTTGTGTTCTAGCTTGTGCTGCTCTACTTGATTATCGGTGCATGCTTTTGTGCTTCCTAACTACTTCGTTCATCTTTGTGTCCTCTTTGTGGCCCTCCTGTAATTGCTCTTGAGCATCCATTGATGTTCATGGCCTACTGGCATGCTCCTATTCTTTTTACTGTCACTTGGGCATACTATGTGTGCTTAATCTTGTCCCTGGCTTGATTGTGGTGGTTAATCCTTGCATACTTGCAAGTGCCAGTGCCTCTGGTGAGATCCTCATTGAGTTGTGATTCATAGGAATGTTCTATTAAGCATGACTGTTGGCTAGACAGCTTCATTCCTTGTTAGTGTGCTTCTGCATACAATTTATATTTCATATATTTGATTATCTGTGATGCAATGGTTGGTTAATTTGTGGCTTTGGATGATCCTATGATCACCGATTCTTTGTGCTAATCACGCTCTTTGGTGTCCGTGCCTTCTTGTTGCTCACATGTGTATTACACAGCCTGGCCCGATGTGTCTTGTTGCTTGCTTGAGCATCAATTGATGCCTGTAATGATCCATTTGATCATTTGCAAGACCCCGGTGCATCAATTGCTTGTCTCTGCTTTATTTATCTGTTTATCCTTGCTTGATTAAATGGATAAGTAATGTGAACTGAGATTCAGTGATGATCATTTCAATGAATTTGTTAGGGTTAGAGGGATGCCAACACTTGTTGGGTACCCTAGCCCTCCTTTTGAACCCTACTGGGTGATGATATCTGTGCATGGTTTCTTTGTTGGAATTGGTTAAGTGGTTGAGGTGATCCTGGCAGTATTTATGTGCTGCCCTGGGATAGCTCCCCTCTTGTTGGCTTGTTGTGGCTCACCAAATGCTTTCTGGGTGATCCATTTATTGGATTGCCGTAGCTCTTGATGTTGAAATCAAAATAGACAATGATTTGTCCAAGTCTCGATGGCTTTGAATAGCTATAGGTGCTGAGTGTGTGGGCTAGGCTAGGCTAGGACTTCATCTTTTGCTGGATTTCTTCAGTTATGCACTGTTTTGCATGACTGATGTTCCCATAGGCTGATTTCCTAGAGTCTTTACCCATATTTGCTTGCACCAATTGGCTTTGTAGCCAGATGATGACACAAACAGGGTTTTCTACCCTTCTGTGCTCCTGTGATGCATTGTATGCTTATTTATGAGCAAAACTTGGTTTTGCTCAGGTTGATTTGGTTTATACCTCACTCCAGCTCCTAGATGATTTGTTGGTGTAGAGGATTCAGCTGTTGGTTGAGTTCTTGGCTTGCCCTGCTCCTCCTTGCAAGCTTGATCTCTTGGTTATGTCTTTGTGGTGGTGGAATTGTGTTGAACAGCAGCTGACTGTTCAAGCTGTTCTTGTGTTCTTGGTTTCTGATGAACTTACCCGGTGCAATCCTGTCGATGGATTGACTAGGGTTTCTTGTGGAGGTTTTATATGGTCTCCTGCTCCTTCTGCGGTCGACAAGAAGCCACGGCAACTTTGTGGGTGACTCACCAGCTGTGTGTGTGTGGTGTGCTGCATGCACACTGCTGTGTGAGCAGCCTAGCTGTGTGTGTGTGCAAATTCATGGTACCTGGCTTGTGTCTTGGCTGTGAGATGATCAGCTCGGCAGAGCTGATCCATATCTACTCAATTTCATTATTCTTCTAACCTGCCAAGTGGTTTTATCACTTGGCATAACTTCTCTTTTGTTGTGTTTATGTACAGGGACAATCTGTGGCTCCATTGATCATGAAGATCATTAAGTTAATGAAGTTTAGCTAGTAGTGTTTAGGATAGATCCTTAATTTGTAATTTTCCTTTTCTTTTCTTTTTCTATTTTTTTGTTGTCCAATTCTTGTAATATGTTGTAATGTTCATATTTTATTCTGGATATTGTAAAAACAATGTATCTTGTGTGAATATCAATAAAGCTCCAATATTTCTCTATTGAGCTTTATATATTCATTGTTCTATTTATATCTTGGTTATTAAAGATTGTTTATTAAATTATCTCAAGTTTGAATTATGAACTAATATCCTGATGTTTGAATTTGAAATTCAAATTCAAATTTGGTTTGAGCTTGATCAACTATCTTAACTTAGAATTCAATCATGCAACTTAAATTGGTGATTCAAACTCTCCCCTCTCAACTCAAAACCCTAATCTAGTTAAGTGAGATGCAAGTTTGTCGCACCCTCGAAACCCTAACCCTGTAAGGTGTCGAGAGAGAAACTTGTCCCCCTTCGATGCAGTTTTTGTTTAAAAGCGCGAAATTTCCCCAGAATTTACTATGCAATGCACATCCCTTTCTAAAATCTACCCCTCGATCGTCTCTAAACCTGGGATATTACACTCTAGTTGCTATTGTTACACTTAGTTGAGCTTAGCATATTTAGGGTTTGTGCTTGTAAACTAAACGATAGTTTAATTCCGCATTCATACAAGACAAATCCGCAAGAGTTTGTAATTGCCTATTCACCCCCCCCCTCTAGGCGACATCTCGATCTTTCAGGTACCCTCTAGAGCTTAGGTTTTCGGGATGAAGGATTTCGCGGAGAAAAGGAGGCGAGAGGGGCTGTGGGCCCCCTCCTCACAGGGCGGCGCGGCCAGCCCTTGGGCCGCGCCGGCCTATGGGGTGGGCCCACCTCGGGTCCCCTCAGCTCCCCCTTCTGGCTCTCTTCGTCATCTGGAAAAATAGGATTTTTGGTATAATTTCCGTCAACTGTCGATCTTCCGAAATATTGCATTCTGACGGTGCTTTTTCCAGCAGAATCCTGGCTCCGGTGCTCGATCCTCCAATAATCATGAAACATGCAAAATAGATGAAATAACATAAGTATTATGTCCAAATATGAAATATATCAATGAATAACAGCAAATTATGATATAAAATAGTGATGCAAATTGGACGTATCACATTCTCAGACTCCGATCCCAAATCTGGCAAAGTGAAATGTGACATGAGGTCGCCGAAAAGTGTGTCTTTGTACCTATCAGCAACCTGATTTTCGGACACATTCTTGGTCTTGTTCCATTCTCTGATAGTGATCGGGAGACGATCTCTAACCACAACTCCGCACTGATTTTTAAATGTCACTCCGACACTCGCGGGTACCACCGGTTGGCCTTCCGGTGATATAGCTTCAATTGTGAAGTGGTCTTTTTTGCCCAACTTCTTTGCCGGGCCTCGTTTCTCTATCTTATCTTCGGAGGCCTAAGAGAATACATATAGAATTCCATTAATGCCTCTATACTAATGCCTCTATACTAATGCCTCTATACATATGTACATATAGAATTCCATTAATACCTCGTCATGACCGGAGCCGTCGGCTTCTCCGTCACCAGAGCCGTCGGCTTCTCCATCACCGGAGCCGTCGGCTTCTCCATCATCGGAGCCACGGGCTTCTCCATCACCGGAGTCGCGGGCTTCTCCATCACCGGAGTCGCGATCTTCTCGGTCGGCTTCTGTACCATCGCGGATTATGTCCGCGAAAATGTCTTCATGTTCCAAGTCCCGTTCGAATGGATCCATTGTTTCTGCAAAATAATTAAATCGATAAGTACATGTTCTAACCCTAACCCTAATCAAACACTAACCAAACCCTAACCCTAATCAAACACTAACCAAACCCTAACCCTTACCACAGATGGGGTAGGCTCAAGGAGGGGAAGTCTCAGCGTGGAGCAGGGAGAAGAGGGCGCGTCAGGTAGAGGATCTCGACAATGCTCACGTGTTTGCGAGAGGGGGAGGGTGTCGGCGACGCGTGTTTGCGAGAGGGAGAGGGTCTCGGCGGCGCGTGTTTGTGAGAGGGAGAGGGGTGTCGGCGACGCGTGTTTGCGAGAGGCTCGGGTGTTCGCGAGAGGTAGAGGAGAGGGAGAGAGAGGGGAGTTGCGGCGTCGAGTGATCGCGAGAGGGAGAGGGAGCACGGGACGAGGGCGATTGCGCGAGAGGGAGAGGAGAGGGTCGGTGTCGGCGTCGGGGGTGTTCGCGAGAGGTAGAGGAGAGGGAGAGAGAGGGGAGTTGCGGCGTCGAGTGATCGCGAGAGGGAGAGGGAGCACGGGACGAGGGCGATTGCGCGAGAGGGAGAGGAGAGGGCCGGTGTCGGCGTCGGGGGTGTTCGCGAGAGGGAGTCGTCCGCTAGGGCTATGTACTATAACTAAATACACTAAATAACTAACTAAATACATATACTAAAAAACTAAAAAAGTAACTAACAAATTAACTATTAAACTAACTACTAATTACATAAAAACTAAAACAACTAAAACATTAACTAATTAACTAACTAAACCTAAAAACTAACTACTAAATACATTAACTAATTGACTAACTAAACCTAAAAACTAAAACAATTACAGAAACTTAAAAACTAAAACAATTACAGAAATTTAAAAACTAAAACAATTACAGTAATTAAAAAAAAGAAAAAAAAGGGCTCCACATCGGCGGCGGTAGCCAGGGCGCTACCTCGATCCTGCAGCGGGCGAGGCGGCGGCCGAGGGCGAGGCGCGGCGCAGAGGCGGGGAAGACGGCGGCGGCGGAGGCGCGGCGCGGCCCGAGAGGCAGAACAGCGCGGCGCAGAGGCGGGGAAGACGGCGGCGGCGGCCGGAGGCGAGGCGCAGAGGTGGGGGCGGCGCAGAGGGCGGCGGCCGGAGGCGAGAAGACGCGGCGGCGGCGGCCGGAGGCGAGGAAGACGGTGGCGGCGCGCGGCGCGAAATTTCGGCAGCCTGGCGGCGCGATGCGTTAGGGTTTGGCCTCCGGGTGTTGCGGGTGGGCGGCCCGCCCGCGACGCGCGTGTTTATATACGGACACCCCTTTTGTCGCGGGTGGTGGCGCAACCCCCCCCAAAAGGCCCCCCTTTAATCGCGACCCGTGGCACGACCCGCGACAAAAGGGGGGGTCTTTTGTCGCAGGTTGAGCCACCTGTAGGATAACGTTGCATAGAAAACAAAAAATTTCCTACCGCGAACACGCAATCCAAACCAACATGCAATCTAGAAGACGGTAGCAAAGAGGGTTTTATCGAGTCTCACCCTTGAAGAGATTCCAAAGCCTACAAGAGGAGGCTCTTGTTGCTGCGGTAGACGTTCACTTGCCGCTTGCAAAAGCGCGTAGAAGATCTTGATCACGATCCCTCCGGCGCCACGAACGGGCAGCACCTCCGTACTCGGTCACACGTTCGGTTGTTGATGAAGACGACGTCCACCTCCCGTTCTAGCGGGCAGCGGAAGTAGTAACTCCTCTTGAATCCGACAGCACGACGGCGTGGTGTCGGTGGTGGTGGAGAACTCCGGCGGAGCTTCGCTAAAGCACGCGGGAGCTATGGAGGAGAGGGCGGCGGCTAGGGTTTGGGAGGGGGTGGCCGGCCACTTGAGGGGTGCGGCCAGCTTGTGGTCTTGAGGTGGCCGGCCAGCTTGTGGTCTTGAGGTGGCCGGCCAGCTTGTGGTCTTGAGGTGGCCGGCCCCCTCCCCTTGTCCCTCATTATATAGGTGGAAGCCCCAAGGGTTGGACTACAAGTCTCTGAATAAGACCCGAACCAAAAACCTTCCATATGATAGGGAAACCTACCCAAGCTAGGACTCCCACTAGAGGTGGGAGTTCCACCTTCCATATGGGGGGGTGGCCGGCCCCCATAGGGGGAGTCCACTTGGGACTCCACCCCCACTAGGGTTGGCCGGCCATGGAGGTGGAGTCCCTCCGGGACTCCACCTTCCTTGGTGGTTTCTTCCGGACTTTTCTAGAACCTTCTAGAACCTTCCATAGAACCTTCCGCATCATTTTAATGACATCCTATATATGAATCTTATTCTCCGGACCATTCCGGAACTCCTCGTGATGTCCGGGATCTCATCCGGGACTCCGAACAAATATTCGAACTCCATTCCATATTCAAGTTCTACCATTTCAACATCCAACTTTAAGTGTGTCACCCTACGGTTCGCGAACTATGCGGACATGGTTGAGTACTCACTCCGACCAATAACCAATAGCGGGATCTGGAGATCCATAATGGCTCCCACATATTCAACGATGACTTTAGTGATCGAATGAACCATTCACATACAATACCAATTCCCTTTGTCACGCGATATTTTACTTGTCCGAGGTTTGATCTTCGGTATCACTCTATACCTTGTTCAACCTCGTCTCCTGACAAGTACTCTTTACTCGTACCGTGGTATGTGGTCTCTTATGAACTTATTCATATGCTTGCAAGACATTAGACGACATTCCACCGAGAGGGCCCAGAGTATATCTATCCGTCATCGGGATGGACAAATCCCACTGTTGTTCCATATGCCTCAACTCATACTTTCCGGATACTTAATCCCACCTTTATAACCACCCATTTACGCAGTGGCGTTTGGTGTAATCAAAGTACCTTTCCGGTATAAGTGATTTACATGATCTCATGGTCATAAGGACTAGGTAACTATGTATCAAAAGCTTATAGCAAATAACTTAATGACGAGATCTAATGCTACGCTTAATTGGGTGTGTCCATTACATCATTCTTACAATGATATAACCTTGTTATTAATAACATCCAATGTTCATGATTATGAAACTAATCATCCATTAATCAACAAGCTAGTTTAAGAGGGATACTAGGGACTTCTTGTTTGTCTACATATCACACATGTACTAATGTTTCGGTTAATACAATTATAGCATGATATATAAACATTTATCATAAACATAAAGATATAAATAATAACCACTTTATTATTGCCTCTAGAGCATATCTCCTTCAGTCTCCCACTTGCACTAGAGTCAATAATCTAGATTACATTGTAATATACCTAACACCCATGGCATTCTGGTGTTGGTCATGCTTTGCCCTAGGGAGAGCTTTAGTCAACGGATCTGCTACATTCAGATCAGTGTGTACTTTGCAAATCTTTACTTCTCCATCTTCGATGTACTCGCGAATCGAGTGGTAACGCAGCTTGATATGCTTCAGCCTCTTGTGTGACCTTGGCTCTTGTGCATTGGCGATGGCACCCATGTTATCACAGTATATGATTAATGGGTCCAATGCACTAGGAATCACACCGAGCTCTACAATGAACCTCTTCATCCATACCGCTTCTGATGAAGCCTCTGAAGCCGCTATGTACTCTGATTATGTTGAAGACTTCGCCACCGTGCACTGCTTCGAGCTTGCCCAGCTTCGCAAAGCACCATTCAATATAAACACGTACCAGATTGTGACTTAGAGTCATCAGGATCAGTGTTCCAACTTGCATCGGTGTAACCACTTACAACGAGCTCTTGGTCACCTCCATAACAAAGAAACATATCCTTAGTTCTTTTCAAGTACTTCAGGATATTCTTGACCGCTGTCCAGTGTTCCATTCCTGGATCACTTTGATATCTGCTAGTCAAACTAACAGCATGTGCTATATCCGGTCTAGTACATAGCATGGCATACATGATAGATCCTACTGCCGAGGCATAGGGGATTTTACTCATCCTTTCTCTTTCTTCTGCCGTAGCCGGTCCTTGAGTCTTACTCAAGACCTTGCCTGGTAACATAGGTAAGAACCCTTTCTTACTTTCGTCCATTCTAAACTTCTTTAGAATCTTGTCCAGATATGTACTCTGTGATAGCCCTATTAGGCGTCTTGATCTATCTCTATAAATCTTGATGCCTAATATATACGATGCTTCACCAAGGTCTTTCATTGAAAAACTATTATTCAAATAACCTTTAACACTGCTTAATAGTTCTATATCATTCCCGATCAATAATATGTCATCTACATATAATATCAGGAATGCTACAGAGCTCCCACTCACTTTCTTGTAAATACAGGCCTCTCCATGACACTGTATAAACCCGAAGTCTTTGATCACCTTATCAAAGCGTCGGTTCCAACTTCTTGATGCTTGCTTCAGTCCATAGATTGAACGCTGAAGTTTGCATACTTTGTCAGCATTTTTAGGATCGACAAAACCTTTGGGTTGTACCATATACAACTCTTCCTCAATGTCTCCATTAAGGAACGCCGTTTTGACATCCATCTGCCAAATCTCATAATCGAAAAATGCAGCTATTGCTAACAAAATCCTCACAGATTTTAGCTTCGCTACAGGTGAGAAAGTCTCATCGTAGTCAACTCCTTGAATTTGTCGGAAACCCTTTGCGACAAGTCGAGCTTTATAGACAGTAATATTACCATCAGCATTTGTTTTTCTCTTGAAGATCCATTTATTCTCGACAGCCTTTCGGCTATCAGGTAAGTCTACCAAAGTCCATACTTTGTTATCATACATGGATCCCATTTCGGATTTCATGGCTTCTTGCCATTTGTTGGAATCTGGGCTCATCATCGCTTCTTCATACGTCGCAGGGTCCTCATCATTGTTATCTACAATCATGACATTTAGACAAGGATCATACCAATCAGGAGTGGCACGTTCCCTTGTCGATCTGCGAGGTTCAGTAGTTTCCTCGTTCGAAGTTTCATGATCATTATCATTAGCTTCCTCTGTTGCCGGTGTAGGCGGTACAGGTACAACTTCCGGTACTACGCTACTCTGATTAACGAGTATAGATTCATCAATCTCATCGAGTTCTACTTTTCTTCCAGTCACTTCTTTAGTGAGAAATTCTTTCTCAAGAAAGGTTCCGTTCTTAGCAACAAAGATTTTGCCTTCGGATCTGTGATAGAAAGTGTACCCTATAGTTTCCTTAGGGTATCCTATGAAGACGCATTTCTCCGCTTTGGGTTCTAGCTTGTCCGGTTGTAACTTCTTTACATAGGCTTCGCAACCCCAAACTTTAAGGAACGACAGCTTAGGTTTCTTATTAAACCATAATTCATACGGTGTCATTTCTACGGATTTTGATGGTGCTCTATTTAAAGTGAATGCGGCTGTCTCTAATGCATAACTCCAAAATGATAACGGCAAATCAGTAAGAGACATCATAGAACGAACCATATCTAAGAGAGTTCAATTACGACGTTCGGACACACCGTTTCGTTGAGGTGTTCCCGGCGGTGTCAATTGTGAAAGTATTCCGTATTTCTTTAAATGCATGCCAAACTCATAACTCAGATATTCACCTCCACGATCAGATCATAGAAATTTAATCTTCTTGTTACGTTGATTTTCTACTTCACTTTGAAATTCCTTAAACTTCTCGAAAGTTTCGGATTTATGTTTCATGAAATAGATATACCCATATCTACTCAGATCATCTGTGAAGGTTAGAACATAACGATAACCACCGCGCGATGCTACGCTCATTGGTCCGCACACATCGGTATGTATGATTTCCAATAAGTCAGTAGCTCGCTCCATCATACCAGAAAATGGAGTCTTAGTCATTTTACCCATTAGACATGCTTCGCATCTATCAAGTGACTCAAAGTCAAGTGATTCAAGTAATCCATCAGTATGGAGTTTCTTCATGCGTTTCACTCCAATATGACCAAGACGACAGTGCCACATATAAGTAGAATTATCATTTAATTTAATTCGCTTAGCATCAACGTTATGTATATGCGTATCACTACTATCGAGATCTAACAGAAATAAGCCATTCTTTTGTGGTGCTCGACCATAAAAGATATTATTCATAAAAATAGAACAACCATTATTCTCAGACTTGAATGAATAACCGTCTTGCATTAAACAAGATCCAGATATAATGTTCATGCTCAACGCAGGTACATAATAACAATTATTTAGGCTTAAAACTAATCCCGAAGGTAGATGTAGAGGAAGTGTGCCGATTGCGATCACATTGACCTTGGATCCGTTTCCAACGCGCATCGTCACTTCATCTTTCAGCAGTTGTCGTTTATTCTTTAGTTCCTGTTTCGAGTTACAAATATGAGCAACCGAACCAGTATCAAATACCCAGGTACTAGTACGAGAACCAGTGAGATAAATATCTATAACATGTATATCAAATATACCTTCTTTCTTCTTCTTGACAAGGCCGCTCTTCAGATCAGCCAGATACTTGGAGCAATTACGCTTCCAGTGTCCCTTCTCCTTGCAGTAATAACACTCAGCATCAGGCTTAGGGCCATTCTTAGGTTTCACAGGAGGCGTGGCAGCTTTCTTGCCACCCTTCTTGAATTTTCCCTTAGACTTGCCCTGTTTCTTGAAACTGGTGGTCTTGTTGACCATCAACACTTGATGCTCTTTCTTGATCTCAATCTCAGCAGCTTTTAGCATGCCAAAGAGTTCAAGTAACTCCTTGTTCATATTCTGCATATTGTAGTTCATCACGAAGTTCTTGTAACTTGGTGGTAGTGATTGAAGGACACGATTAATCCCCAGTCTGTTAGGAATCACTATTCCCAAGTCACTGAGTTTCTTCGCATGCCCGGTCATGGCGAGCATGTGCTCACTAACGGAGCTACCTTCTTCCATCATGCAGCTGAAGAATTGTTTCGATGCTTCATAGCATTCCACGGCCGCATGAGTCTCAAAAATAGCTTTCAGCTCTTTCATCAACTCATGAGGATCGTGGTGCTCAAAATGTTTTTGAAGATCGGATTCCAGACTGCACAGGATGGCACACTGAACTTGAGAGTACCGAATTTTCCGAGTCTTGTAAACAGCTTTTACTTCATCGGTTTCAGTTTCTACAGGAGGGTCACCTAGCGGTGCATCAAGCACATATTGCAGATTTCCGCCAGAGAGGAAGATCCTCACATGACGGAACCAGTCGGTGAAGTTGCTACCGTTGCTCTTAAGTTTTTCTTTCTCTAGGAACTGGTTAAAATTGATTGGGGACGCCATCTCTACAACATATATTTGCAAAAGTTTAGACTAAGTTTATGACAAATTGAGTTCAAATTTTAATTCAACATAATTAAAAATCTAGGTGAACTCCCACTCAAAACAATATCCCTCGCATTGTCTTAGTGATCACACGAACCAAATCCACCGCACCTAAGCCCGATCATCACGAGACAAGGTGTGATTTCAATGGCGAAAACTCAAAGTGTTCATCATATCAACCATATGATTCATGCTCTACCTTTCGGTATCACGTGTTCCGAGACCATGTCTGTACATCCTAGGCTCGTCAAGGCCACCTTAGTATCCGCATGTGCAAAACTGTCTTGCACCCGTTGTATGTACTTGTTGATTCTATCACACCCGATCATCACGAGATGCTTCGAACCGACAAGACTTGGTAACGGTGCTACTAAGGATGAACACTTTATTATCTTGAGATTTTAGTGAGGGATCATCTTATAATGCTACCGTCGCGATCTAAGCAAAATAAGATGCATAAAAGGATTAACATCACATGCAGTTCATATGTGATATGATATGGCCCTTTTTGTCTTTGCGCCTTTGATCTTCATCTCCAAAGCACGGACATGATCTCCATCATCTTCGGGCATGATCTCCATCATCGTCGGCGTAGCGTCAAGGTCAATGGCGCCGTCTTCATGATTGTCCTCCATGTAGCAACTATTACAACTACTTTGAAATACTACTCAACATGAAATTTAAAGACAACCATAAGGCTCCTGCCGGTTGCCACAATACAATAATGATCATCTCATACATATTCATCATCACATTATGGCCATATCACATCACCAAACCCTGCAAAAACAAGTTAGACGTCTCTAATTTGGTTTGCATATTTTACGTGGTTTAGGGTTTTCGAGAGAGATCTAATCTACCTACGAACATGAACCACAACGTTGATACTAATGTTTTCAATAGAAGAGTAAATTGAATCTTCACTATAGTAGGAGAGACAGACACCCGCAAAGCCTCTTATGCAATACAAGTTGCATGTCGAACGAGGAACAAGTCTCATGAACGCGGTCATGTAAAGTTAGTCCGAGCCGCTTCATCCCACTATGCCACAAAGATGCAAAGTACTCAAACTAAAGATAACAAGAGCATCAACGCCCACAAAACCATTGTGTTCTACTCGTGCAACCATCTATGCATAGACACGGCTATGATACCACTGTAGGATAACGTTGCATAGAAAACAAAAAATTTCCTACCGCGAACACGCAATCCAAGCCAAGATGCAATCTAGAAGACGGTAGCAAAGAGGGGTTTATCGAGTCTCACCCTTGAAGAGATTCCAAAGCCTACAAGAGGAGGCTCTTGTTGCTGCGGTAGACGTTCACTTGCCGCTTGCAAAAGCGCGTAGAAGATCTTGATCACGATCCCTCCGGCGCCACGAACGGGCAGCACCTCCGTACTCGGTCACACGTTCGGTTGCTGATGAAGACGACGTCCACCTCCCGTTCCAGCGGGCAGCGGAAGTAGTAACTCCTCTTGAATCCGACAGCACGACGGCGTGGTGTCGGTGGTGGTGGAGAACTCCGGCGGAGCTTCGCTAAAGCACGCGGGAGCTATGGAGGAGAGGGGGGCGGCTAGGGTTTGGGAGGGGGTGGCTGGCCACTTGAGGGGTGCGGCCAGCTTGTGGTCTTGAGGTGGCCGGCCAGCTTGTGGTCTTGACGTGGCCGGCCCCCTCCCCTTGTCCCTCATTATATAGGTGGAAGCCCCAAGGGTTGGACTACAAGTCTCCGAATAAGACCCGAACCAAAAACCTTCCATATGATAGGGAAACCTACCCAAGCTAGGACTCCCACTAGAGGTGGGAGTTCCACCTTCCATATGGGGGGGTGGCCGGCCCCCATAGGGGGAGTCCACTTGGGACTCCACCCCCACTAGGGTTGGCCGGCCATGGAGGTGGAGTCCCTCCGGGACTCCACCTTCCTTGGTGGTTTCTTCCGGACTTTTCTAGAACCTTCTAGAACCTTCCATAGAACCTTCCGCATCATTTTAATGACATCCTATATATGAATCTTATTCTCCGGACCATTCCGGAACTCCTCGTGATGTCCGGGATCTCATCCGGGACTCCGAACAAATATTCGAACTCCATTCCATATTCAAGTTCTACCATTTCAACATCCAACTTTAAGTGTGTCACCCTACGGTTTGCGAACTATGCGGACATGGTTGAGTACTCACTCCGACCAATAACCAATAGCGGGATCTGGAGATCCATAATGGCTCCCACATATTCAACGATGACTTTAGTGATCGAATGAACCATTCACATACAATACCAATTCCCTTTGTCACGCGATATTTTACTTGTCCGAGGTTTGATCTTCGGTATCACTCTATACCTTGTTCAACCTCGTCTCCTGACAAGTACTCTTTACTCGTACCGTGGTATGTGGTCTCTTATGAACTTATTCATATGCTTGCAAGACATTAGACGACATTCCACCGAGAGGGCCCAGAGTATATCTATCCGTCATCGGGATGGACAAATCCCACTGTTGATCCATATGCCTCAACTCATACTTTCCGGATACTTAATCCCACCTTTATAACCACCCATTTACGCAGTGGCGTTTGGTGTAATCAAAGTACCTTTCCGGTATAAGTGATTTACATGATCTCATGGTCATAAGGACTAGGTAACTATGTATCAAAAGCTTATAGCAAATAACTTAATGACGAGATCTAATGCTACGCTTAATTGGGTGTGTCCATTACATCATTCTTACAATGATATAACCTTGTTATTAATAACATCCAATGTTCATGATTATGAAACTAATCATCCATTAATCAACAAGCTAGTTTAAGAGGCATACTAGGGACTTCTTGTTTGTCTACATATCACACATGTACTAATGTTTCGGTTAATACAATTATAGCATGATATATAAACATTTATCATAAACATAAAGATATAAATAATAACCACTTTATTATTACCTCTAGAGCATATCTCCTTCACCACCACCCGCGAAAAAAGGCCCTTTTGGCTGATCCATGGCACTGCGCATCCAACGGCTCCGGCCGTTTGAATCCAACGGCCTGGAGCCGTTGGACACGGATCAGCCTCTGTTTTTTTTTCTTTTTTCTTTTTTTCTTTTTTGATTTTTCTTATTTCAATAACTTTTGAATGGTAAATCAAATAGAAAAGTGTTATATATGAAAATTTGTCAGAAAAATACAATGATCATGAATATGACATCCATATAACTATTTGCATCTCACAATGAACATAGTCGTGTATGTTTCACCCCTAATGATATGCGGAGTGACACCGAGTAAGGTTTCACCTCGCCACGTGTCGCCGCCGCTTCCACGTGCCTCTCCCCGTCGCTGCCGGCGTGCGACGTTTGTAGCCGTGGCTTACACGTGCCTCGCCACGTGTCGCCGCCTCTTCCACGCGCCTCGCCCCGTCGCTGCCGGCGTGCGACGTGTGTAGCCGTGGCTTACACGTGCCTCGCCACGTGTCACCGCCGCTTCCACGTGCCTCGCCCCGTCGCTGCCCGCGTGCGACGTGTGTAGCCGTAGCTTACACGTGCCTCGCCACGTGTAGCCGCCGCTTCCACGTGCCTCGCCCCGTCGCTGCCCGCGTGCGCTATATAGAGCGACGAGTGCGGGCGCAACCACACGTCTCCACCGCCTCTGCTCATTCATCTCCGGGATGCCTCCACGTCGTCGAGGGGCGTCCGGTTTCCGTGGCGTTCGAGTGCGTCCGAGCGGTAGGTTCTACGCCGAGATACGCGCCGGTGGCTTCCGCCTCACCCTCGGCACGTACAACACGCCGGAGCTGGCGGCGCGCGCTTACGACGCGGCAGCGTGGCGTTTTCGGCGGCCACGGCGCAACATGAACTTCCCGGATGTTGAATCGCTAGAGGAGGCAGAGTTCCTCGCGCCACCGCCGTGCCTCGTCAAGGACGAGGACCGTCGCCGGCACCGCCAGGTGCAGCGCAGGATCGCCATCGCCGAGCACGACGAGCAGTTGATGCGCCAGTGGAGGGCGCAGTTCCCCAACGACGTCGACAACACCGACGCGTTCTTCGCTATCCTTAGGGCACAACGCAGGTCCAACAGGTGCCACCGTAGGGCCGTCGCCACCTTCGAGCTCGAGAACCCGAATACAACTTGGACCGAAAACGACCCTCGGTGGGATGACATTTGGACGGAGACAACCTCCGACGACGAGTAGAGACTAGACTAGTAATTTATCTATTTTATTGTAATTTCAATAAAGTCGTTGTCGGTTCTATTAGTTTAAATTTAGTTTATAAAGTCGTTGATGGTTGTTTTTGTTCAATAAAGTGGTTGACACGAAATTTATTACGACTGAACTGAAATTAAAGTACAGAGCTCAACTGAAAATTAAGATACATGGCCAGATTCGAATGTTGGAGCCATTCAATCATAGTCGTGCCTAGCCCTATAATAGTCGCCACTGTAGTCATCATAGTCACCGATGTCATCGTCGCTAGCATCGGGGTCGCGGTTGTCCAACCTCGGCGGGTGAGCATGCGTGGGCTGGGATTGAGGGTAGCGCAGGCGGGGGCCACGATAGGCCATGACGCTCTGGAGAGTCCGGCCGCGCCACCACATCCGACGGCCGGCCTCGTTGAAGTTCGAAGGAGGCGGGTCGTCCTCCTCGTACCTGGCAACCGCCCTCTCACGCCGATTGATGAAGAAGCTGTCCCAAGTCCGGCTGTAGTCGGGATGCCACTGGGGATTCCTCCGCTGCTCAGGCGTGAGCTCGAAATAGTAGTGGTTCGTGATGGCCATCTCGCGTGGCACACCAAGAGGGATAGGAGGGACCGGTACGCCTCCGACGCTCAGCAACCAGCCGGTCGGGACGCGGTAGGCGGGCGGGCAGGGGTAGTTCGAGGCGCAAAGTGCCTCCGCCTCCCGGGGTGTTAGACATACGATGGAAGCCATGGGAGAGAGTGATGAGGTTTGCAGATATGAGTCCAAGCCTACATATATATAGTGGAAAAATGGAGGGAATGCGGGAAGAAAATAGGCGGGAATTAACGAAGTGGCGCGCGAAACTTTCATCCCGGGTGGAGGCTCAAACCGGGACAAAAGACTGGGGGAGGCTTATCTAGGAGGGCCTTTTGTCACGGTTGGTGGCTGCAACCGCGACTAAAGCTGTCGGCAGGATAAGGATGTGTCGGTAACCTTTTGTCACGGTTGGTGGCTGCAACCGCGACTAAAGCTGTCGGCAGGATAATGACGCGTGGGTGGACGCACTGCTCGATGAGATAAAGCATGTAGCGCACGACGCCCTGTCGAAGGAATAAGACAAAGTAGAAGCGGTGCCGTGCCTATAAAAGGAGCATCGATACGCCTTGCCAAGAAAATCAACAAGCCAAGCACAGTTTCATTCCCATGGATGAAGGAAAGGGTTCTCATTATTACATAAATGTAGAGATTGTCTTGGGAACTATATATGAAGAATACATTATTACATCGCCATCTAGTGTTGTGATCTTCTACGCCGTAGCAATGGAGAATCTTCATCATTTAGCAAGATGCTTGGGTCAATTTTCACCGTGAAGGGTGGAATTTCTTTAAACTTATTATAATCTTCTGACATGTCTGTCTTGTCATCCACTCCCACGATGTTTCTTTTCCCCGAAAGAACTATGTGGCGCTTTGGCTCCTCGGTTGATGTATTCTTTTGTTGATTTCTTTTTCTTGATTTGCTAGACATGTCCTTCACGTAGAAAACTTGAGCCACCTCGCTGGCTAGGACAAAAGGCTCGTCCAGGTACGCAAGATTGTTGGGATCCACTGTTATCATACCGTACTTATCGTCAATATGTATAGCGCTGAGCTTCACCCATTTGCACCGAAACAAAGGGACCTTAAAAGTGGGACCATAGTCAAGTTCCCATATCTCCTCTATGTATCCATAATATGTGGTGGTCTGCCCATTCTCGTCTTTTGCATCGAAGCGGACACCGCTGTTTTGGTTGGTGCTCTTTTTATCTTGGTCGATCGTGTAAAATGTATTCCCATTTATCTCGTACCCTTGGAATGTACATATGTTTGAAGATGGTAACCTGGCCAACAAGTACAGCTGCTCCACAACAGATGGGTCATTAATGAGATGTATTTGCAACCAATTGCCGAAGGTATTCATGTGTTGACGTGTAATCAAGGACTCGGGCTGGTCCGGGTTTATTTCTCGTAAAACATTCTTATGTTTCTCGATGTACGGAGCCACCAAGCTGGAATTGTATAGAACTGTGTAGTGTGCTTGATTGAAAGAATCTTGTCCCTGCACATCGTTGCTTTCCTTCCTAGTGTGCCTTTTCCAGTCAGCCTCCCCTCATACCGAGATTCAGAACACCAATCGGCTTAAGGTCGTGAAGAAAGTCAACACAAAACTCAATGACCTCCTCAGTTCCGTAGCCCTTTGAGATGCTTCCTTCCGGCCTAGCTCGGTTATGAACATATTTCTTTAAGACTCCCATGAACCTCTCGAAGGGGAACATATTGTGTAGAAATATAGGACCGAGAATTCTAATCTCTTCAACTAGGTGAACGAGGAGGTGCGTCATAATATTGAAGAAGGATGGTGGGAACAACAACTCGAAGCTGACAAGACATTCGACCACATCTTCCTGTAATCCTGACAAAGTTTCTGGATCCATTACCTTCTGAGAAATTGCGTTGAGGAATGCACATATCTTCACAATGGCTAGTCGAACATTTTCTGGTAGAAGTCCCCTCAATGCAACCGGAAGCAATTGTGTCATAAGCACGTGACAGACATGGGACTTCGTGTTCTGGAATTTTTTCTCCTTCATATTTACTATCCCCTTTATATTCGACGAGAAACCAGACGGAACCTTGATACTGAATAGGGCTTCAAAAAAGATCTCCTTCTCTTGTTTGGTAAGAGCGTAGGCGCAGGCCCTACAAACTGCCCTGGATGATTGCCGTTTCGTCCTTTATGAAGTTCCTGGTCCTCCCGTGCTTCTTTTGTCTTTCCATACACGCCCAGAAAACCTAGAATATTCACACAAAGATTCTTGGTCAGGTGCATCACGTCGATTGCAGAGCGGACTTCCAGGACTTTCCAATATTCAAGCTCCCAAAAAATAGATTTCTTCTTCCACATGGGCGCATGTCCGTCATCGTCTTTCGGAACAGGTCGACTGCCTGGACCCTTTCCAAAGATAACATTTAAATCCTTGACCATGTCAAATATATCAGCACCACTACGGGGGCCAGGCTTCGGACGGCGGTCTGCCTCGCCATCGAAATGCTTGCCTTTTTTCCTTAAGGGATGCTTGCGCGGAAGGAAACGACGATTGAACGGGTACACAACTTTTCTGCTTTTTCCCAAATATTTACTTTCAGTCTCATCTAAACAGTGTGTGCATGCATTGTATCCTTTGTTCGTCTGTCCTGAAATGTTACTGAGAGCAGGCCAATCATTGATGGTTACGAATAGCAACGCTCGTAGGTCAAATTCTTGCTCCGTGTGCTCATCCCACACACGTACACCTGGTTTGGCCCACAACTCCAAAAGTTCATCGACTAATGGCCTTAGGTACACATCAATGTCGTTGCCCGGTTGCTTTGGGCCTTGGATAAGCACTGGCATCATAATGAACTTCCGCTTCATGCACAACCAAGGAGGAAGGTTGTAGATACATAGAGTCACGGACCAGTGCCGTGGACTGCAGCTCTGCTCCCCAAAAGGATTCATGCCATCTGTACTTAGACCAAAGTATAAGTTCCTTGCCTCACCTGCAAAATCCGGGAACTCTCTCCCGATGTTTCTCCACTGCCGACCATCAGCGGGGTGCCTCAACATCGTGTCTTCTCTTACGTTCTTCCATGTGCCATCGCAACAACTTGGCATGCTCTTTGTTTCTGAACAAACGTTTCAACCGTGGTATTATTGGAGCATAACACATCACCTTCGCAGGAACCCTCTTCCTGGGTGGCTCGCCCTCAACATCACCAGGGTCATCTTTTCTGATCTTATACCGCAATGCACCACATATCGGACATTTATTCAAATTCTCGTACTTCTCACCGCGGTAGAGGATACAGTCATTAATGCATGCATGTATCTTCTGCACATCTAATCCTAGAGGGCAGACAAGCTTCTTTGCTTCATATGTACTGACGGGCAATTCATTATTTCTTGGAAACAGCTTCTTTAATATTATCATCAATTTCTCAAATCCCGAGTCAGTCACACCGACCTCTGCCTTCCATTTCAGCAATTCCAATATGCTACCCAGCTTTCTATGCCCATCTTCACAACCTGGGTACAACAATTTGTGGTGGTCCTCTAACATCTTGTCGAACTGCAACCTCTCCTTATCCGTGCCACAGTCTCTTCTTGCATCAGAAATGGCCCGACGAAGATCATCATCAACAGGATCATCTGATGCATGTTCTTCACCTCCTTCTTCTTCATTGTCGTCCATTGCGGTATCATCGCATTCAGAGAACATAGATCGGTACTGCTCATCATTATCTTCTTCTTCATCACTGTCTTCCATCATAACCCCTTCTTCTCCGTGCTTGGTCCAAACATTATAGCTGGACATGAATCCAAACCGAAGCAGGTGGCTCTTAATGTCTCTTGAGCAAGAGTAATCATTCTCGTTCTTACATTTTAGACATGGACAGCACATAAAACCTTGCTTCGACTTGTTGGCATCGGCCACAAGCAGGAAAGAATTCACGCCCTCTCTGAAAGCGGGAGCACATCGATTACCGTACATCCATGGATGACTCATCTGCATCATAAGTACAATTATATATGTATCAGATGCAATCACTTTGCTAAAATTAGTATTGTACGGACTATGCATATATATATAGTCGAGAAAATAGTTGCTAACCTTTTAGGATCAAAAAGAGGAGAAAATCTTATCAAATAAAACCAAGTGGCATCCTTCTCACAAGCATTCCATCAAACACCTCTTGTGCACATGTAGAAAAAATGAGCTAGCATACACCTCCACCTTCACCACCAAGGAAAAAATGAGGTGGGGGGTGGCTGGCTGCTTGTCTACATATATCGGCATGGCCGTTTTGTCGCGGGCCGTACACCCCTTTTGTCGCGGGTCGTAATACGGCCCGCGACAAAAGGCCGCGACAAAAGCCTCTGCCGGATTCGGAGCGACGTGGCCACCCCATTTGTCGCGGGCGAGGCGCGCCCGCGACAAATGGCTCCCACGGAAGCCCTATTTTCCACTAGTGAAAAGTTGTCAAGACCATGGAATAAGACTGTCCAATCCATAAATCACGAGATGAAGACCGTGAGGCATGAGTGCCTGATCTTTTCCAAACAAAAATAAGAGAATACTACTTTTATTTAGCTATGCTAAAAAAAAAGACTTAATAATAGCTGAACGAGCATCATGCTCGGGGCATTGGATCCAATGAATTGATCAGGCTTAGAATCGACTGGCGTGATTAATATCATTCTAGCTTCTGCATCGAAGGGATGCACACGGCTTTTTTATTAGATTATTCACAACACCTTACAAAGAGAATTACAAAGATTGAACCGAAGCCACCAAACTAATGACAGCTCGCTAATCCTACATCACCGATGAAGGGGGGTCAATGAACAGAGCCAACACCCTAACATCACACCAACGCGCATCATCAAAAAAACCAAAGGCCTCGACAAGTCGCCCAATGGCGAGCAGATGGCACAACCGGTCCGGCAAACCGTCGGCGCGTACCATCATACACGCTCCAGAAGTCATCGCCGCCACCATCTTCCCCATACCTTTCTTCAGGAGAGATCAATGCAATGACCTTGCGAGGCCTGCCACCAACGCCACCACGACGCTAGACAGCTCCACCACCCTGCGCACGTCGAACATGACGTATCCGATGATGCTACCCCGCTGCACCACACCGCTGAGATTAGCCGTCTTCAACACGAAAGAAAAAACGCCGCTCCACCTCAGGACCCTCCAGCTTGCATCTGCTCCATAGACGATGCCCCCAGGAGGGAGAAGGACGCTGTACGCCGCCATCGCCCGCTCCGGGAGACCCAGATCTAAGGTTTCCCTCGGAGCAGCCCTAGCAAGAAGATGATGACTGCGACGACGATGTCTTCAACAAGTTAACGGCGTATGCCGCCATCGCCCGCCATGACCGGAGTCGTAGCTCGGATTTCACCGGCAGCCATGCCTTCCCAACTCGGTGCCAGCCTGATCCGTGCAGTGCCGCGCCGCAAAGGCACACACAAACACCAGATCTCCGATGAGGCTCCAACAGCCCCTCACCGGCCCCTCCTCGCGTCGTCGACCACCAAGGACAGGTCAACAACGGATCTGAGCGGGAGTCAGATCCGCGGCTGCCACCACCAGCATAGCCGGACAGCAGAACCTCTAGCCATGGGGAGGACCTCCGGCGCACGGACGAGGTGCTCCGCCTCGACCGCTGCGCACCACACCTCCATGGGATCCGCCCGACCCAGCAGCCCCCGAGAGCCGTGGCCGCGCGCCTCCAGCCTAGGCATCTTTGACGCCAGGCCCGCCGCCACCGCGGCGAAACGCCGGTGACAGCGGCGGAGGGGAATCCGTCGTGGGGATTGAAGTTTGGTGGCGGCTAGTGTTTCTCCCCTAGCGCCGCCCTGGGGAGCGACGTGGGGAGACGTCGGCATGGAGCAAGGACTAAGAACATGAATAAGTAGAGTATCATTGAACTGATAGGGAACTTGATTCCATGCTTAGGCGTAGCCACGTAGGTGAAACTAGACGTTGGTGTCGCGCGCCAAGGAGCAGCATGCCATCAAGACCAGAGGCAAAGAGTGCCGAGGCCAGATGGGGCAGAGGAAGACATAGATTGCCAGCTTGGAAGTCAAACTATCGCGCTTTAGCAATTTTGTGTCATGCAACAAATATTTTTAAGCAGTTTTGCTATTTGTTTTGAACACACTGAGAAGAATGATTGAAATAAAATCCAATCAAAATGCACGAAATTTAACGGTGTTGTGCCCAATTGCTTGTTCACTGTTGTGGGAACCATGATTCTAACGCTGACGTGGTGGTGAAGGTGAAAAAACAAGATGCAACATGGTATAGAGAATATCACACACTGGAATGGTGCACGAAGGTGTAGGATGTGAAGCGAAGGCTGTGCCAGATCGGAGGACAGTACCCGGCATGGATAGCCTTTAGATCTTTAATTTGCTCTTTATCTCCTTGCCACAACAAGAGTGGGAAGGGCGTTCGGTAGCATAGATACGAGTTGATGAGATCTATTTTTTCTCATATATAGGGTTTTACATGTCTTTCGATCTACTTTTTCCGGCAGCGTACGGAGTGGAAAGTAAGCACTGAGTGTTTCACGTACTTTATAGCAAATAGGACTGGAAAGTGGGGTAAGGATTTGTTTATGGGCTCCAGAACAAGTGTGGCAGCTATTTGAACCGGTTACAGAAACTGCCCATGTAAAGACAATGCATGGCTCGCCCATATAAAGACAATGCATGGCTCGGTATAGGTGGGCCGCACTTATCAACGAGACGCTATTGACAAGTCAGCGCGGCGTGTTTAACCATTTTCTAGTTTGGCCCCAATTTTTAACGCGCTTACAATGGACGATGCAACGCTAAATGCCTCCCTTAATGTACAGAGGCATGCCAAGTTCCAAGCTTGCCTCCCACCTTTCATGCTTATTTATCCACCGGTATGGGTTCTACCACAATGAAAATCTATGCGCCACCCTTGCCGACAGAAATGCGCACTCGCTAGCCAAAAAACCTTTTGCAGACGACTATGGTTTTGTTTCATCCAAAAAATCCATTGAATAAGGAGAGCTTGTTTATTAGGGTGGGAGCGCTTGCCATTATATGGTCGCTATGGCTGTGTAGAAATGATAAAGTTTTTAATGATAAGAATTATTCTCTCTTGCAGGTTATCTACATATGTACCGCTACTCTCAGTTCGTGGTCTGCGCTGCAGAAGGTGGAGAACTGTGGCCTATTTACGGAGGTCTGTACACGGTTGGAGGACACAGCGAGGGATACTTTTTCCCTACATGGGTGGCAGCATAATCTACGGTTTGGGCCTCTGCCTTCACCTTAGGCATTCTACATTTGCTCTTGTCTGATATATAATTCGACTTTTTTAGCATTTCAGACTTTTGTGACTCTTTGAACGGCTGTGTGCATCTTAGCTATGCAAAGATCGGATGTAATTGCTTTTTATGAGTAATAAAATACCAATTATAAAAAGGACAGCTTTTTTTAAATGTGAACGATCTAGCAAGTAATGACGACAAGAAGCTGTCGAGGGGGCGTTGGCCTTTTAACGCCTAGGTGAGAGACTGATGGGAGTCAAAGGATCGCCACCATCATACCAATGCCACTGTAAAATAACTTGGGATAAAAAACTTTTTCTTTTTCTTTTAACAAAGAGAATATGTAAATATCTAGGAGATACTATTCTCACCTGGTCTCTAAAACAACTTGGGGCGAAAATATATTTATATCAAATACGAGGCTTGCTTCCCCCTCACCAAAACTTGAAGGAGTAATTTTTTTCGGTGCCTTCTTTTTTTAGCCTGAAAACCCCATATCAAGTCTTATGTATCCTCGTATAGATATACTAGGTGTACTCAATGTTCGTACCAGCCGATGTTTTCGACGGGATATTTTATCCCCGGACGTTTCGGTTTTCAGCGTATAATGTTGTCTACGCGTCTGACTACTGAATAGCATAGACTTAAACGGACCATACGGGCTATTCTAGTGCGTGTACTTATATCTTTTTACTCACTTTTAATCATTGCGCCCCTGGTTACGAAGAGATATGAAGAGGTCCTGGTCGTTCATGTGTTTCAATTCATCAAAGTTTGAAGGAGGGAAACACCGAAGCAAAAGTGATCAAATACATGAAGAAAAGTTAGCGTGGTGAATCTTACCAGCTCTAATTTGGATTTTTAGTTGGCTTGTGCTTCCATAGGCCTCCAAATCTTAAAACAGTATAAATCACCGAAGAGCTATCTTCCTGAGTGAAACACAAAAACGATTGAGATTAAACGATACATGTTTGCGGGGTTAGGGGTAAGATTAAATAATACAGCGATCCTGTTCGAGTGTTACACTGTTTTTAAGATTTGGGGTCTATGGTAACACAAACCATTAGTTAACCAAGTATCTTTTGCCCCTACTGTCACTTGCCGTTCTTTGTTGTGTTGTATACTATTTGACGAAGAAATAACTAAACGCAAGATGTATGCTCTTATGTTCCTAATTTGGCATTAGCATTTGTCGTTTCAATCAAGTTACCATATTTCTATTATGTCAAACCAAAGTAATATTTTTTGTTAACATGGGGAGGGCAGCCTCCATCTCTTCCTCAGGGCGACTCGAGAGCAATTACTGAACTTAACCAACAGTACACAAATTCTTGCACTTCGCGACCAGCAATTAGTTCTTATCTCAAATTATTCAACAACACATCACATGTATTTGATCTGTTCTAAAAACATATAATCAGATCTGATGGGAGGGCAAGGGAGGTTGGGCTGGCGGAAAAGAAGATGATGAAAATTTTCCACAATGGTTCGTGCAGTCTTCCATTGTTCGATAGCAGATGTATTTAACCAAACAACAATAGCAAAAGGACCGTTTCTTGCATGCTGGAATATCTGATTGATGGCCACATAGTCCGTATGGTAAATTTATCTTCTCGCTGTTCATGCCATCCATGGTTCTGCCTATGGAATCAAAATTCAAAAGTAAATATTAAGTATCGTTGGAAGTCTCCGATGATTTATGAACAAGCAGATAATAGAACCAACTAGAACCAAAACCGTGATCGTTTAGCAAGTACACATTTCTAACGAAGAAGAAAAGTCATGGACATTATCTGCACCGAATGCCCTAGCTTAATTTCAAGACTAGGATAGGGTAGACAAATGAGTAAAAAGTATTGCAACAATTTTCTTGGTTTACACTGTATAGCAATAGCTTGATTGACTTATCTGCTACTTACATTGTGTCTGGATAGCGAAGAAGATGAGGAGAAGTGAGAGCACAGCTGGTGAACGGGCACGATTCATGTACTTTTCCATGCAAACAGCAATCCAACACACCCTGTTCTCGTCTATGAGCGATTGATTATGTATTATTATCAACACTAATACATGAAATGTTCAGTAACGTCCATATATATGTATATAAACATACATATATACATGAAAAAGGTAAAGACGAGGAATCCATGGACTAATCCCCTATAAACTTAGCCTCTAACATAAATACCATTTAATGGGATTATTGTTATTACTTGTAATACATTAACAATTGCCCATATCCTTCCACATTTTGCAGTACCTTTTTAAGTTTAGTTGGAAAGTAATTAAAATGTTGAATTGTCTTCTTCTTTTAGACAAGACTAGCTAACACTGAAAGCATTTGGGTGCAGGCGTTATTAATCCCTCGAGTTTCCAAGGAGATGTTTTTTGAATACTGACATGGTCCCTACAATATAATACCTAGACAGAACTTTACCCGTTCATAACTATTTCTTAAACATATAATCTTTACAAATTACAGAATATTGATTCGAAACTTGGCTGAAATGGATTTTTTTATAGAATTAAAGGTGCATTAGGTTATTTTATCTCTGTAAGAACACCACTGGTACTTCTTCTTTTTGTGAAATTGTTACATAATATCTTTTTAGTCATTACATGTTTTATTTGTTTCTATATTATGAAATAGATAGAGTACCTGATTTTCCCGTCACACATATATTATTAATTTGAATACACAGTTATGGCCTAGGTTGATCATGAATATCCTTGATCGGCAAAGTTATTTCTATTGAACTATATGTCACAATGCAGTTTATAGTAAAGGATTTAAAATCGCGACACTGGATTTTCTTTGTGATGTATTTCTCAAAACTATAGACCATAGAACCTACAATCGAGATATTTAATATCCTAAATTTTACACCAACACACAAGTTAATAAGGTATAACATGCTCTACAAAGTTACACAAATTTGGCTCTTATTTTCTTGATCTATGATTTTTTTCTGATTTATCTACAGTTATTTGGTGAAATGTAAATATGAAAACTATGATTAGCTGTTTTCAACATTTTTCTTATTTTTTGATGGTTTCATTTTGACTATAGATAAAGCCAATCTTGGAGCACCGATCACAATTATGTAGTATGTTTGCACATAACCAACGCCATGATGTCAGGCTAGAAGGTACTGCAAGAGTCCTTCTGGCTGCATAAAATCACAAACTGTACAAAATAGATTCCGCATGTGTTACCCAGGTTTAGGACCCTCGTAGTGAGGTAAAACCCCTACGTTCTTCCTTCGAGTGGTATTGATATCTCTCAGGGAGACTATAATGTTACAAGGTAGTGTCTTGACGAAGCCTTCTCTAGATCTAGATCTGATCTGCTCTAGGTAGAAGAAGACCGGATCGGAATGTAATCAAATGGACTGATCTCCCCTACGGAGCGCCGCCTCCCCCATTAATAGAGGCACCAACCCTCCTCCCCAAGGAAACTTGGCGGAGTGATAACCATAGGCATGCACAGGGAGGAGGGCAGGTGTCCCTAACTAAGCCCGTAAACTTCGTCCACGGCCACGCCAAGCATCTTGGTCTACAGGGAGTGGTTGTGGACGATGTTGACACCCCTTGCACAGTGCGTTGTTCACCCCTAACCTTTTGCGAAAGGAGCAATGGCAATTCTGGTTTATGTAGGCAAACTCGGAGCTTCTCTTGTCTTCTGGCGTGCGTCATGGCTTGCGTCACCATCCTTAGCTTCATCCCTACGCAAACTTCCTTGCGAAGGGGTCTTGTGCAGCATCTCCTAGCGCCTGGTGTGCCCTCCTCGCGAAGGGAAGCCTTGTGAGGTCTTCACGTCCTCCGGAAATTGCTAAGTCTCGGACCCCTCAAGGTGGGTTCCTCCTGAGGTGCTACCTCCTCGTGGAGACCTCATATCTCGTGGAGCGATGGGCTCCTTGTCCTTTGTTGATGGGCCGCCGCGAGGGCCCAGCAGCAGGTGGACCATGGTACCCCGGTGCCACTACACATGTTATTCTTCATCCTCACATATGGCATATCACACTTCTTATGTACCACAAATGCACATATTTAATTCCCTCCAATAAATCCTTGCACAACTCCATGAGTTACTTACTTAACTTAGAAAAAAATAGTATATCTAGTACAAATATATTATCATGCTAACGTAGTTGGCGAATCCTAAAAAAAGCTTCTCAAATTTTTCTACATACGGATGTATCTATAACTAAAATATTTCTATTAATTTGTAGCTAGACAAAGTTGAGCAGATTTTTAGGAACGGAGAGAGTATTAGATTTGCATAATTGACAAATGTTTATCTCAAATATTATCAAATTTCATAGTCTCCAAAGTGAGTAAGACTACTAGAGCAAATATGTCATGTCAAACAAAACATTAAAAAGCATGTTACTTTTTCTAATCCTCACTGCATCATGAATAAAGATCAACGTACTATGCAAATAAAATAATTGAGATGATATTTTTAGTGATCCAACCTAGGAGGTGGTGATCCCTAGGATAGCGGCGTCACGATCATGCATGACCTATAGATAGACCTACATGATGGATATTGCTTGGAGGAACACAACCAAAAGAGAATCAACAAGACCATACTCTCCCTACGAAAGAAGAATACACCAATAGACGCGGGGGGGGAGAGAGATAGCATATATAAATGGGAAGTGGAGAAGTGAGCTCCTTTAATAGCGGGTGAGCAATTCTTCTTCTTTGGACAAAAGGAGTTGGCCGGGTATGTTCCGTGCTCTAATGAAATCTTAGTCATTTCACATGTTTTATGATTGTTTATCATGATTTTGGCATTTATCTTACCTAATATTTACCAACTATTGTTTAGTTATGTTCGCATGGTTAGACTTGAGTAAGGTTTTTTAAAACTATTTTTGCATGTTTAGCCTTTTCTTTTAGGTCGCTAGTCTTAATTGTATAGATACCAAAATTAAAAGTTGCATGGAATTCTTAAGGGTAATTCTAAGTCTACTCATTTCACATCTATAAACATGAATTTGCACAAAATTAATTTTATGTCTTTTTATTGTAGGTGTTACAACGTGCAACTATTCAATTGCAAACCTATAGACCCAAACTATCATAAATCAGATATTCACAATTTTAACGCATTGAGATATACCACTTAATTTTTAGACTTGACTACTCGATTTTCAAATCAATAAACTTGAATATGCACAAAATAATTATCTACCTTTTATTTTAGGCTTTAGAATATGCAAGTATATATTCAAGTTCAAATCCATATAATCAAATTTCAAAAAAAAGTAATATGGAATTTTTGGGCTTTGGAATGTTTTACTCTAATTTCCAAATTCAACTACTCGATTTCACATCTCTAAAAATGATTTTGTAAAACAAAATTATTTGACTTTCATTTTAAGCTTTAGAATATGAAAATAATCAGGTGTAGCACTTATGATTAATTTAATTTACATCCTTTCTAATATATGTTTGTAAGTTCCATATTCAACTACGTACTCAATTTCTCATCTCCAAGCCATAATTTTTCCAAAATAATTATGTATCCGTTAGTTTAAGATTTAGTAAGAACCGAGTGTAAATTTGTAAAGCCAAAATTGCACCAAACAGTATGTAATCAAGTCAAATGTGACAGAAGAAAATCATTTCCATTAGAACCATTATATATGTGGAGGAGTCCTCTAATACACAATGTATCATTGACACATGTACATTAGGTGTATTCTCGTGTATTTCTTCCTTTTCTAATTTTCGCTTGATTTAAATATCTCAGATCGATGAGCACATCCATGTATGCCTATGATCAGAAAATGCAATGCTTTTGAAATAACTGTCACCAAAGTTGCAAAAGGATTTAGATTTGTATTTTACTCAAAGTTTTTTGCTATTTCAGTGACACTTGAAATATTCATATTTTGATTCAGATTTCAGTGGTATCTCCTTTGTTTTAACTAAAACTATAAATATAGTCATAAGTACTCGCACATATGTTAATATAGGAGTTCTTTTTTAGTCAACCTCGGCATCATTTCACATAAATTCAATTATTTCATTGATATCTCATTTCTTTCAATAAAGTTAACAAATATAGTTCATCAATTTTCACACGTACTCAACAATTATACAAATATTGCACATTCATTTTACATAAGTTTCAATTATTTAGTCATATTTCAATCAATTTTAAAAAGTTTGCATAGAACAAATATTTCTTCATTTTAGAAGATTTTATAAAGTTAGTACACAAATATGCACATATTTTTAAATTATTCTAGTCATATCCCAATTATTATCATAAACATTCCAGCAGTAGTTCCCATAAGTCCTAGTTATTCTCCATTCATGCATCAAACAATTCATAATATTCCATGCAGTATACAACATTTAGTTGTTCTTAGAAACTACAAATATCGTTCATAAATATTCACTCATATTACTCCTTCCCTCTCGTGAAAGTTGTCTAAGATTTATCAAATTTTGGATGTATCTAACTGCTATTTAGTGTCTAGATACATTTAAATTTAGACAAATCTCATACAACTTTCATGGACCAGGAGGAGTACAATTAAAGTGAAAGTTGTACTTTCAATCTTAAAAAATATTGAATTATTTAGAGTGACCATGTCCTTGAAGTCTCTAATTTTATTTGGATTTTGCGTGGGAAAAATATTATCATGGAATTCACTGCAATATATGTAAATATATTTATTTATTTTGTTAACCTTATACTCAGTTGCACGTTTCTCAACCTAAATTTGCATTTCTAGGCATTTTTTGTTTGCGAGTCGTGCATTTCTAGGCCTTGAAAATTGAAATGTGCAACTGCTCACTTGAAATTGGTAAGCCAAAATTCCACTGATTGAGAGAGCACTGTCAAATGGGACCCACATGATCCTCTCACTGTGCTGGCGTCTCCATCGCGGCATCGGCAACCTCTCGCGCTTCCTCCACGTGCAGCTCGACCACCTCACTCCACTCCACCACTGAGCTGCTGAACTGCAGGTCCAGTGAGCTCAACACCACACACACAGCAGATATCTAGCTCTCGCGCGCTAGCTACCACAGCGAGGCACGTCTGTACATACATACATCCCAGCAATGCTGCCGTCCTTCTCTCCGGCGGCCACGGCGGCGGCGACGCCCCCTCGCCCCATCCCGGGCGGCTACGGCATCCCCGTGCTCGGCCCGCTCCGCGACCGCCTGGACTACTTCTGGTTCCAGGGGCCCGAGGAGTTCTTCCGCCGCCGCGCCGCCCAGCACAAGAGCACGGTGTTCCGGGCCAACATCCCGCCCACGTTCCCCTTCTTCCTCGGCGTCGACCCGCGCGTGGTCGCCATCGTCGACACCGCCGCCTTCACGGCGCTCTTCGACAACACCCTCGTCGACAAGCGCGACTGCCTCATCGGGCCCTACAACCCATCCGACTCCTTCACGGGCGGCACCCGCGTGGGCGTGTACCTGGACACGGAGGAGCCCGAGCACGCCCGCACCAAGGCATACGCCATGGAACTCCTCCGCCGCAGCTCCCGCGTCTGGGCCCCCGAGTTCCTCGCCGGCGTCGACACCATGCTCACCGCCGTCGAGTCGGACCTCGCGGCCGGCAAGGAAGGCGGCGCCAGCTTCCTGGTCCCGCTGCAGCAGTGCATCTTCCGGTTCCTGTGCAAGGCGGTGACCGGCGCGGACCCGGCCGCGGAGAGCCTCGTCGACCGCTTCGGGTTCTACATCCTGGACGTGTGGCTGGGCCTGCAGCTGGTGCCGACGCAGAAGATCGGCGCCATCCCGCAGCCGCTGGAGGAGCTCCTCTTGCACTCCTTCCCCTTCCCCTCCATCATCGTCAAGCCCGGCTACGACATACTCTACCGCTTCATCGAGAAACACGGCGCGGAGGCCGTCGCCGTCGGGGTGGACACCCACGGGCTCACCGTCAAGGACGCCGTCAACAACATCCTCTTCGTGCTCGGCTTCAACGCCTTCGGCGGCTTCTCCGTCTTCCTCCCCTTCCTCGTCCTCGAGATCGGCAAGCCCGACGCGGCCGACCTCCGCACCCGCCTCCGCGACGAGGTCCGCGCCGCGCTGCAGGAGACCGGCGGCGAGGTCGGGTTCGCGGCGGTGGCCAAGGGGCGGATGCCGCTGGTGCGGTCGACGGTGTACGAGGTGCTCCGGACGCGGCCGCCCGTGCCGCTGCAGTTCGGGCGCGCGCGGCAGGACTTCGTGCTGCGCTCCCACGGCGGCGAGGGCTTCGCGGTGTCCGCTGGCGAGATGCTGTGCGGGTACCAGCCGCTGGCCATGCGCGACCCGGCGGTGTTCGACCGGCCGGAGGAGTTCGTGGCGGACAGGTTCGTCGGGGAGGAAGGGGAGAAGCTGCTCAGCTACGTGTACTGGTCCAATGGCCCCGAGACGGACGACCCCGCGCTCGGCAACAAGCAGTGCGCCGCCAAGGACGCCGTCATCGCCACCGCCTGCATGCTCGTCGCCGAGCTCTTCCGCCGCTACGACGACTTCCAGTGCCAAGGCACCTCATTTACCAAGATCCAGAAGAGGCAGCCAAGCTGAGTTCTGCTGCATCTAGTAGGAAATGACTTGCTCCATTTTTATTTTTTGTTTTCGCGCGCTCGATCGACTCTCCCAGTGCGCAGGTCGATCAGGTGAGCTTGGTAAATAAGAAAATAAACCTCTCCTCTCTTCTCACGTTCATAGCTCCATGTATCTGTAAGGATTATTCAGTCCATTCTGGTGGTAAATACGGTGTGATTGATTTACCTGTAAGTGGCAACTCGACACGTACTGTACTCACGAAGTACACATGTACTGTATTTTATCCGGGGAAACTCAAAAGGGAGGCAGAGATACCGTAGCTTTTTATTTTTCAAACACTACGAATTTATATTTCAAAATTTTAAAAAGAATAATAGAGGTAGCCAATAATGTATACTTTTTAACCACACAAGAACTTAATACGAACTACTTTATATTCTAGGCTATACAAGAACGATAAGATCTGCAGAAACAACAGAAGAAATTGTACATGCTAATAACGCTACCGCGTACCCCTTCGCTTGCGAGAAAGACCTAGGCGACTAGGGCTTCCTTCCTCCCGTTGGTGGTGATGCCGAGCTGCCTCGCCTCCTGTGGCCTTAGGGCTATGGAATAGGGTGGATACAGGCCCTTGTCGGCGGGAGGGCTCCGGAAGGCATGGTGGTGGGGGCATATTGAAGATGGAATAAAGTCCTCCCCGTCTAGCACCGGTCCCACTGGTGCATCAAGCGTCACCGGTGAGTGTGTGAAGGTACATGGATCTCGCTGAATTTGTTCAGTGTTCCTTCGCTTCTCTTCATCGGGGATGGTTGCTGCTCTCATGCGCTGGTCTTTTGAGACCTTAGGGAGACAACTTCCCGTATGTCTACTCCAATAAACTCTACTACCATAAGCTTTGCCTGACTCCAATGAGGGAGGGGCGAGGACAACGCGTCTTCGGCTCGTTCGATTGCTCGTAGTCGTTGTTAGGTGAACTGAGGACCTATTTGTAAATTTTATTACTTTTGGGATTCCTTGTACTGATGTTGAGGATGATGAATAAATCGGTGGACTTCTCGATTTTTTTTTTTTTTGACAAGATCTGACATATCTATATCTCTTATAAAGCAAAACCTCACTAGAAGGTCATTTAAGTTGTCTATCTCAACATGTAAGCTATCCACATCATCCATTCTATTAGCCATCCAATTGTCCATATCATCCCCACTAACATTCATTAGTACTCTACATGCAAGCCACATCATTTATTTTTGAAGCCATCTAATTATCCACATCATCAATTTTTAGCCGCTAACTACATAATCATTTGAAGTCAGTTATTTTAAGTTAGCCTCTTGACTATTTACGCCAATTAAATCCTGCATGTTCCTACAAATAACATCCTATTCCAATCAACTTATATCGTTTTGTTTTTTATAAAATAGAGTTATCGGACCGCGTGGGGGGTATCCTTCTAGTTTATAGTGAATAGTCCAGTCCCGTTTTATCTAGTGTATAGACTGTAGTTTTTCAAAACTTTGAAATACAAATTTTGAGTGTGTGTTGTCCACTCTCACTTGATCTAGTGTATAGACTGTAGGCAGGGGACAAAGGTGAAGCAAGAAACACGAGTCGATTGTATCGTACTGCGTTGCCTCTTGTACTGAAAGTGACAAGACCACACGCTTTGCATGGGAACACAGCAGATGTACAACGACGACAGGTGGTATTTTAGCGTGGAAATGAAATAAAACGGAAAAGCTCTTGATGGTATTACGATCTGTACAAATATCCTGTGATGTTGTGCTCGATTCAGATCAGGTAACGCGATTGCAAGGTCCAGAATCTCCATCTAACTAGTGCACAAGGCACATCACATGTGAATGGACAAGACCACCAATCAGAGCTGAAACCAACCAGTGCTGGCATGGCACACACGACAAAATACCAAACAACAATCCAAATCTTGAAAGCTGTTGACGATTCAAATTGATTGCACAGCAGGGAAAATGAGCAAGCAAACAAATTGATTGCTTTTGCTGATATATTACGAGAGAAAATGAGAGGAGCAGAATGAAAATACGGACATATCATGAAGCGGCGCAACAGGGAAAAGATATCAGTGCGGGTGCGGCGGACGGTTAATGGCACCGACGGCAAAAGCAATCCGAAGATTGGAAGCTGATGCTACAAGTACCACTACAGCACCCAGAAGAAAAATGGGCAGCTTGGTATTGCAGAGGAAAATGAGAGGATATAGAAGTAAGGAGGAACAGATCATGAAACATGACCACTGGAAGAATCGCATGCAAAAATTGACTGGAAGTATCAATAAATCCAACTTGGAATCTGCAGATATTTCAAATTATGGGCGTTATTCAACTCCAACTCCTCCGTGGCCAGATAGCCGGAGAGAACATGGACCATTTCAAATAAGGAGAGAAAAAAAACAGACGAACGATTGGTGCACAGCAACAGAAATATCATCAACGGAAGAAGATGCAGCTTATCTTATTATTTAATAGCCAGAGATGCAGCATCCTCAAATCTCAGCTCACGAGATTATATCTCATTCTCTGGTAAGATGAATCTTCCGTTGATGACATTTCTGTTGTATATCTAATTGCACTTACAAACACAAGGCTCAAGGACAGTTTGAGCAGGGATATTTCTCCAGTTATTATTTTCCAGCCACAAAGGAAGTCACCCGGAACAACCTGACACAGGGACGCAACCAGGGTTTAAAATGGCGAAAAATGAGTAACAGTTTCCACCTTGCTTCCTATATACACCATGAAGCAGAAGTGCGCCAAAAAAATGTGTTTAAATGGTCAAATCAAAGCTGCTAGACTGGAGCACAAGTGCACCAAAAAATGACTTTTAATGGTCAAATCAAAGCTTCTACACTGGAGTACAAGTGCGTCAGAAAAAGCAATCAGACCACACCAAATTATGACTATGGAATGTAACCAAATGAAGAACCAAAGATTAACATTCATACAGGAATGCATCAAAGTATACACTGGCCAGTTTTTTAATGACATCTCACCAATCCAGCAAATAATAAATACATGATACTGGGCACTACATGACACTTCACCAATGCAGCAAACAGTAAATACATGAAACTGGGCAATTTTTAACATGACAATTCAACAATGCAGCAAACAGTAGATACAGGATACAGCAAACTAACAGGATGTGAATATCACACTATCTGTTATCAGTATCTATGCAATTAACGATCTGAACTAATGAAACCAGTAAAATAACATGGATCAAATTCTTACTTTGGAGTCATGCTAAAACAAAACAAATTCTGGGCTTGTCTTTACTACAGCCACATATAAGTATATAACTGATGAAGTAACAGCATGTTATAGTTGTGATTTCTCAACTAAATTCATAAGTAAATCTGAAGCCAGATATAGAACCAAAGATAAAATTCTTACACAAGAACATCAAAGACACTGGGCAATTTTAACATGATGCTTCACCAATCCAGCAAACCATAAATACATGATATAACAAACCAAAAGGTTATGAATAGCCCACCATCTGTTATCAGTATCTATGCTATTAACAAACTGACATAATGAAATCATCAAAATAACATGGATCGAAATCTTCTTTAGGTATCATGCCAAAACAAAACATAATTCTGGGATTGTCCTTAGTACACTCACTCACAAATGGAGTAACAGGAAGTTGTAGTTGTAATTTCTCAACAAAATTGACAAGTACATCTGCCTCAGTTATTGAACATGTGTTTTTTCCAAGACATGGTACATGATTAAATCAGGGATTTAGTGAGAAAAGGTAAAATTACCTATCCTTCTTGTCTCCTAGGACTAGGATGAAAATCCTCATTTGGAAGATGACTTAACAAGCATTAACAAAAGAAACAAGTTGCTGTTTTGTTCACTTCAAACAGAAAATATGATCTTTCAATGAATCCAGAAAACTCGCTAAGCACCCATGGCAAACTTTTTGCCCTTCTTGGATGTTGATGATCCACTCTCCGCCAAGATCCTAGACAAAATGTCAGCTTGCTTTGAGTATCCTCCAGATTTTAAGCTACTCATCAAAGCATCGCAGCCCTTTTGGTCCACAACGCCTCCTTTGTGCTTGATCTTGCAGAGCATGGAGTATGCTGGCAATGTCTTCTCCTCAGTGTACAGGGCTTCCAGGACTCTGTCATAGGTGGAGAAGCTAACATCAAAGTCCCGGTCCAATGCAAAATCAGCTAGCTTATGTGCCTCCATCACTTTGTCCTTCTGGCAAAGGGCAACTAGCAACTTGTCTAGATCAGGCATACAGACATTTTCTACCATCAGATTGACGCGACCAATGGCCTCGTCCACATGGCCCCTCATGAAGAGTGCTTCCACAATCTTGTGTGCCATGTCCATGTTCTCGGTAACCCCCTTCTCGATCATAGTCTTCATGACCCTGCTTGCAGTCTGAACACGACCATCATTGAAAAGAGCTGCCATGACAGACTGGAACAGAGCTGGCCTCGGCAAGTGCCCCTGTTCCATCATGCTGTCCAGCGCTGTCTTTGCATCAGCAGGCTCATTCTTCTTAAGGAAGCCATCAATAAGCACAGCATGCGAATGGGGATCAGTAGGGACACCACGTCGTGTCATAATGGCGAGGATCTCCTGTGCTGCCTCCAGAGCACCTTCCTTTGCATGACCACGGATAAGACTGTTAAACGCAGACTTGTCATCCACGCCTTTCTTCATCAGCTGCCTGAAGAACGTCTCAGCCTTGCTGGTATTCCCATTGTTGCACAAATACTCGATAACTGGATTATAAGCCGGTGCCTCCAGCACTGGGCTCTTTGGGCTAAGCAGAGTACCCTTCTCAAGCAGATCATCGAGCACCTCGACAGCACCATCGCACTTTCCACCTGCACACAAGCCCTCCATCAGCACACCATACTGCCTCGGATCCACCAGAACATGCTTGAACTGCCCGCTCTTCTTGTGCACCTCCAGCGCCCCATCCAAATCCCCAGCTTTGCACAACGTCGTCACGAGCCTCAGAAACACCGACTTGTCCTTCGGCGTGAGCCGTCGCTCCGCCATATCCTCCACCGCCTTCCTGGCCTCAGCAGCCTTCCCCTCGTTGTCACAAAGCCCTGGCATCAACGCAGCAAACGTCTTCTCGCTCAACCTCAGCCCCTTCTCCCCCATCTCCGTGAACAGCCCCACCGCCTCCTCGACCTTGTTCGCCTCAACGTATCCCTTGATCATGACATTGTACGAGATTGTGTTTTGTTCAAAACCAGCCCCTGGCATCTCATCGAACACCTTCCGCGCACTCTCCAGATCGCCTGCCCGCACCCACGCATTGAGCAGGGTGTTATAGGTGGTCACATCCGGCGTAACCCCATGAGTCTTCATGTCCCCGAACACCCTCACGGCGGACTCCATCTTCTTGCACAGGCCGAACCCCCAGATGAGCGTGTTGTAGGTGGCCAGGGTCGGGGCGACGCCGTCCGCGAGCATGGCGTTGTAGATCCGCCTGGCCATGGCCTCGCGGCCGCGGCAGAGGATGGCCTTGAGCACGGCGTTGTACGACAGCGCGGTGCGGGTGATCCCGAGCTCGGGCATGAGGCGGAAGAGCTTGACGGCCTCCTGCGGGATCCCGGCCTTGCCGTAGGCCGCGACGAGCGCGGCCACCGTGGCCTCGCCGGGGGCCACGGAGAAGGCCGGCATGGTCTCGAGCAGGATGCAGCGCGCGTGGTTGAGCATGCGGTTGGAGGCGAGGATCGGGACCAGCAGCGCGAAGGTGGCCGGCTCCGGGCGGAACCCGGCCCGGCGGTACGCGAAGCGGAAGAACTGCAGCGCGAGGTCGGCGCGGTTGGCGGATGACGCGGCGGTGATCACGCCGTGCACGAGCGGGGCCGTGAGCGTGGGCGAGAGCAGGCGGATCGAGTTCTCCATCCGGGTCGTCCACTTGCGGCGCCGGATCATGGTGAAGATCGTTTCTTGCAGGGGCTCCTCCTCCCGGGGCGCGCGGGGCGGGGGCGAATCAGCCGCTGAATCGACCTCGGCCGCCGCCGCGGCGGCGGCAGGGGTGTCGCCGGCGGAGGCGGCGGGGGTTGGTGGGTCGATGGCCGGGGCGGCGGCGTCGATGGTGGCGGTGGTGGAGGAGCAGAGGGCATGGCGGAGGTGGAGCGGGGTGGGTGGGTTGCGGGAGAGGAGCGGGAGGATGGGGATGCGGAGGTGGAGGTGGCGGCGCGCCATGGCTGCGGGAGGTTTGGAGTGGTGAGGTCGAGCGAGGGTTTACGGGAGCTCGGAATGCAGTCAAAGTGTGGAAACTGGAAAGAGTGGCCTGAACTGGGCCCTTGATGGGCTGTCGCACACGGCCTGCCCCATATAGCCATTTCCAGAATTTTTCTGGCCTTTGAATTTCAGTTCAAGTTCAATCTCATCTGAAAACAGTTCAATTTCCAATTGCGCAAATCGAAATTAGTTATACTTCAAGTTGATAAAAACAGGGAATGGTTACTCCAATAAAGAGAACGGTTCATTTTGGCCTCAGTATAACATGCATGGCTTTTTATTCATTTCACAGGTTACAAGGGGAGTGGTGTTTTGGAACATGTGAGCATATGCTTCCTCTATTTTGAAAATGCATCTTACATACATTTTGAATTTCAAATAAGTTGAAAAAAAAATTTGCACATGCATCTTCACGTGCTATGCGCTCACAAAGTTGTTTCACAAAAAATCAACGTGTCATGTGACGTGTGTAAAAAAGACAAAATTCGGTGCTAAAAATAATGCTTTTCACAAGATATATTTTATCTTTTTTACATAGTTCATAAAAAATATTGGTTTTTCATGAAACTTGACGAACGCGCATATATTCTGGAGATGTACATGTAGAATTTTTTGTCAAAATTTTTCAACACTTCAAAATATGATTTTTTTTTTTGTAGAGGGAGTATACGTACCGGGAGCCAAATTGAATTTCCAGGTTACAAGATATTTATTTCCGTTGAAAGAATCCAAACCGAGAACGAAAATTTTGTAACTACAGAAATAAGAGAACACGGCTTCTGGAAAGGAGAAGAGAATGCTAGAACTTTGCAGATAGGGATCTAGTCTAGAGGATTCTATAAAATAACATTACTAAGGATAGGAGGCAATATGCAGAATACAAAAATAAAAGAACGGTTGAGCTTGCAGGTGGATATAGAGAGGGCTAGAAAGTAAATTATACATCAATAAATAGGGACACAACACAAGCACGAATACGATTGGATATCGCCTATATCATACTCCCTCTTTGCCAAAATGTAGTGCATATAAGAATTTTAAAAATCAAATGACATAAAGTTTGATCAAGTATCTAAAAAATATCAACAACTAGAATACCAAATTCACACCATTAGATTCCTCCTGATGTAAATTTTCATATGGTATATATTTTGGTATCGTAGATGTAGATAATTTTGTCAAAAAAACTTGGTCAAAGTAAATATCACTTGACTTTTTAAAAACCTTACATGAACTACATTGTGGTAAGGAGGGAGTATTTATTTTCACATAATTTTCTAAATATACTGTTTGGATAGAAAATATCAGATAGAATACACACACAGAGAATGTAGGTTACAGATGGTATATGAAATATAGATTTCAGTAGAGTAACAAATAGTCATATATTACGTAAAATACATGAACCATGCACACTCATAGAATAGGAAACACCCTATATCCAAAATGGATTAATATGTAAAATTATAAAAGACAAATTGGTTGAGTCCAACTAACCCAAGATTGGTAAATGTATCGATTGATGTTGATAATACAAAATAATATAAGTAAGCACTATACCATTCCCGATACCAATGATGATGTTAATGTATAAATAGGAAACAGTGAAGGTTTAGCAGATTGGTCCTACGAAGGTAAGGCGCGAGTTGTCTACATCAACGAGACGAGGATGATATGCATCAGAGCGGGAAGCCACACAACCAAAAGGAGGTATCAAGTCGAGTATGTTCGGTTGTGCTAAGCATAACCAAATTAAGCCGAACCAAAAATAACCCAATCGAAACTTTTTTGATAAGCTTGCAGCTAGCTGAAAAAAATGTAACAGCTACTGTTAAATTTGTTTAAAACCAAAAGAAAAATGTTAAACAAAAAAACCGTGTGTCTCCCACCCTAACCAAACAACACCCAAGACTCCACCTCTCAGGACATGGCCATGTGTCTTCTCTACCTTTGCACCAATGCATTAACACGAGTGGTGGAGCTAGCTCATTATTACAGTCTAGGCAAAGTCTAAGTAAAATTAGCTTTCTCGGTGCTTGCCCCATACGAAATCTTATTTAGTGCCTCACTTACCAGTAGCACTTAAGGGGAAATCACCAGCTTAGCCCGGGCAGCTGCCCGGGCCTGCAAGGCCTTGGCTGCGCCCATGATTAACACACACGCTCACCCACATAGCTGTAAGCGGATGCGCAACCTAGTCGTTGTAGCTAGGTCCCACACCAGCTCTATGTCGTCTGCCTCTTAGGCCTCCGCCACGGCGGTGCTCCTCGAGCTTTCATCTTGCTTTCTTCAGTGCGTCTCCGCTCCTCTGGATATCCAAAACTAGCATTCCGACAGCTCCTCCACCCTCAATACCTCCACGGATAATAAGACGAGGACACCGGTGGAGAAGATCATGGCAACCATAGGCACAAATTGCTTGTGGACCATGTCTGCCCCGATGGACACGAGCATATCACGCCAGGCACCTTTGCAGTCTCCGTGTGCGGATATTCGAGGGCGCCCGTAGTACCTCCTGCACCCCTGCCTCTAGTATTCTTCATCTTGATCAGGCCACCCCTGGATCCTGAGCTTAGACATGTCCACGGGGAAGGGCCTGCGAGCACAATAGGGAAGCAATCGACGTTCCTCTCAAAGTTGCACCCCTATAAATATAGTACATCGATCATTTGATTTTATTCACTGACAAGACCATCAACATCTTGATATGTCTAGTTATAAAGAATGATATTTGATGTGATCTAATAATCCTGTAATTTTCAACTAATTGGTTGATACATCCATTTGTACAACTACCTCGTTTATCTATTTTCACGTGTGTATTATAAAAAGAACTCCCTTCAAGCAAGGTTCGGTACTACTGGGGTGCTATGGTGTTACCGATGTACGGTAAGACCCCAAAAAGATCGGTGGTAATAGCTATCGTAGAAGTTGTCTATAGACAAACTCGTAAATTTCAGAACTAAAATTGATGTATAAATCAAAAAGGAGCCTCAGACCCCGGCCTCTGCATCGAACAGATGCATACGACAACAACTTTTTAAGATCGAATATCCAGAAGAAAATTTGCAGGATCCTGGTCACCCAGTAACCATGCATTCTCGTTGATCCTCCAGGGAAAGAAAACGCCATAGGTGAATTCAATGTGCAACTATATGGATAACCTGCATAAAATTTGTAGATTCTTTCTGTTAAACACAATATCATTTATACAATTTCAAATCGATCAACATAGAACTGAAACACGAATGGAAATTTTAGCTTTAATCTTCTTGTCGATACCATTTTGCCAATTTCTAAACATATTTATGATATTGGATGGTGGTGGAATATCATAATTGACATAAACAACTTTCCATACTAGTCTAGCAAAAGGACAGGAAATAAAAAAAGATAATTCGCGGTCTCCGCTGAATTGCAAAAGGAGCATTTCTTACTCCTATTCCAATTCCTTTTATCTAAATATCACGTGTGAGTAGAATTTTTTTTGTTTAGGAACCACATGAAAATATTTAACTTTAGTGGGATTTTCAACTTCCAGGAATACTTTTTAAGAAAACATGTATGATCATTCATTAAATCCGCTTACAATGATTTGATAGTAAACACGCTAAATGATGCTAATTTCCTCCTCGAAATAGGCTTTCGCCCCGCTATATTAATATAGCAACGAACTGATACAAGATAGAGACCACCGCTGGGGCAAACAGCACAACAAAGCCCAAAAGAAAACACAAGAAGAAGCAAAAAAAAAAAAGGGATGACAAAGTCGGATCAACGAAAACACTAATGATCCGCAACCGCTGCGCCCTCCGGAAGATTCCCACCACGAGCTTAGCCCTCCGAAGCGCCGCATACCAAGGCAGCACCTTCAAGAAGGGATGCGACGATGACGACGCTGCTGCCCGGACAAGCCTAAGGGTTTCCCCCGGTATGCGGAAGGAAAGTGGGAAGGGGAAACCCCGACGCCCCTCAAGAAGGAATGGTGGCGCCCGTGAGCGTCACCGCGTCGGTGTCGGCCGTCGACAAGGAATTCTCCCGTCCCCCAAAGTCCCACGGCCCCGGACACTCCGTCATGCTCCGCCAACCACGCCGCCCACCAACTCGCGCCACCACGGTCACGCAACCACCACCGCCATCTCACCGTGACCCACTAACGAAGACCGACGAAACCGATCGGAAACACCCCGAGCCGAGGAGAGCCTGGACAGCAGCCACGCGGGAGGGCGCAACCTCCACCGCCAGCTGCGGTGACAGACCGGACGCAGCTACAGGAGCAAACCAGTCCCCTCTGGCCCGGCCGAGCCCGCCGGGCTCGTGAAGCTCCCGTGGCCGCGCTGCAGTCCACGCGCCGCCGTCCTAGCCACCCTTAGCAAGAAACGCTCCACCAGCCGCCGGGAGCAGGCCTCGGGATGCCAGACCTGGCCCGCCCAAGCCCAGATGGGGCCAGATAGGCCCAGATCTGGGTCAGGGCCGCGCCATCCGCGCCGCCGCTGACCACCCTGCCGCCCCGCCGCCAAGGGGCCGCGCCGTCGCCATCACATCACCCAGCGCCGCCGCCACCCGGGAGGAGCGCCGCCGTCGCCGGAACCCTGCCCACCAGAACGCACCGCCGCCGGCCGGGGGACCCCGCGTCGCCCGCCTCGCGCGCGGGTAAGAGCATGTCCGCCGCCGCCGGCACCGCACGGGGCTTTGCCCGGCGGCCTGCGCCGACGGCGGCGAAGGGGAGGAGAGATGGGATCGAAGCCTGGCGGCGCTAGGTTCTGGGCGTTCGCCCGACTCCGCCTGCGGGGGACGGAGCGGAGCGAACCGTTTTTTCGTTCCAACCACCAATGATGCTAATTTCCATATAAAAGAATCCGGTTCATTGTTTAAAGACACCATCATCAAATGTCTACATAAGTGAATCCAAGAATTCGACTTATTACTTGTCACGAGTAAACCTCATATTTACGGGAACAGGTGACAAAACACTTGCAACAGTAACATGCTTATGTTACATAATGTTGAATAATGTAGGGTACTGCTGAGCTAACCGTGAAAATCCTAGCCAAATATATATTCCCAGAAACGGATTGTGATTAGACCTGGAATCTTGGATAGGGCAGGGCGGGGTGCGTTTGGTGATCTTCCCACTTTCTTTGTTCAGTGCTGTTTCATGCCGCCATTTGTGGCCGTGTCAGCTGTCGCGGCATTAACGAAGCCATTTCCAAATGCGTACAGATGAAGAGAGCAAACATTGGTGTATGCCAGAGTACAGAACGTCTGCTCGACGTTTGACGCCAATCCAGCCACTATATATATATGATGCGATCGAGTGTGATAATCTGCACACTGGAGTCTCCCTACTCAACCACATGTCACTCACCATGTCTCCGACTGGGGACATGACGAGACCAGGCCAATCGCACCTCGCCGGCACTGCCGCGTTCTTCATGCTGCTGGCCACCATCACCGGGATGGCGGCTGCCGAGGTGCCCTCCTCGGAGGTCGATGCCCTTCTGGCATGGAAGGCCAGCCTCGTCGATCCAGCCGCGCTGTCCAGCTGGACCCGGAACGCCCCGGTCTGCAACTGGGTCGGCCTGCTCTGCAATGCCATTAGCGTCGTAGAACTAGCGCTCCCAGGACTTGGCCTATCCGGTGAGCTTGGGACACTCGACATGCAGGCGCTCCCGGCACTGTGGGTGCTGGACCTCAACGGGAATAACCTTGGCGGTGATATCTCGGCTAGCATCTCGCGGCTGCACTCCCTCCAAGTACTCGACCTCAGCAACAATAAGTTCAGCGGCTCCATCCCGCCAGAGCTCGGTGACCTCAGCAGACTCTTCCACGTACGACTCTCCCACAACAACCTCGCCGGCGACATCCCGCACCAGCTATGCAGGCTCCTCTCCATCAAGGTACTGGACCTGTCGAACAATCGGCTCAGTGGGGAGCTCCCAGGCTGCTGGTGCAGCCTCCAAGCTCTGCGGCTCATCGACCTGTCCCAAAACCAGCTCACCGGGAAGCTCCCGGACTGCTGGTGGAACCTACAGTCGCTGCAGTTCATGGACTTGTCCAACAATTCCTTCTCAGGTGAAATCCCCGCTGCTAACACAAGCCACAGTTGCTCTCTATCGTCACTTTACCTAGCACAAAATAGCTTCACGGGTGCCTTCCCAACAGCTCTACGGGGTTGCAACACACTGGCCACTCTGGATATCGGGAACAATAGGTTCTTTGGTGATATCCCAACATGGATTGGGAGTCAGGTGCCATCATTGACAATCCTTAGTCTTAGATCAAACAACTTCACCGGAGCAGTACCTCCAGAATTATCATTCCTTCCGAAACTTCAGCTGCTCGATGTGTCAAACAATATCTTGACCGGGTCAATTCCAGTGGCCTTCGGCAGCTTGAGCTCCATGAGGAATCCAAAGTTTCCAAACAGTATATCGGTCTGGATACCGGAGGAGAGCCCTCAACGTTCAAAATACCCGGATAGGATTGACATAATCTGGAAGGGGCGAGATATTGTTTTCCAAAGAGGGCTCCACTTACTAGCCGGCATCGACTTGTCCGGTAATTTGCTATCACAGTGCATACCTAAAGAGCTACTCAACCTTCGTGGCCTCCGGTTTCTAAACCTATCAAGGAACCATCTCTCGTGCAGTATTCCTGAAGACATTGGTAGGTTGAGTTTTATCGAGGCCCTGGACCTATCATCTAATGAACTTTCAGGATACATTCCTCCCAGCATCTCTAGCTTATCGTGGCTCAGCATATTCAATGTTTCTAACAATCATTTGTCAGGCAAGATACCTGCTGGGAGGCAGATCCAGACTTTGACAGACCCATCGATCTATGCCAACAATTCTGGGCTTTGCGGATTTCCTCTTGACATTCCATGTGCAAATACTTGGCTTGCACCGGATGAGAGAAACGGTGAAGCGGAAGACCATTGGATATACTATTGTGTGGTTGCTGGGATTGTGTTTGGCTTCTGGCTATGGTTTGGATTGCTCTTTACATTTAAGACATGGAGATATGCTTTTCTCTTCATTGTCGACGGCATACAATTTAAGATTATGAAGTAGTTGCCACATTAGTTTTGTTCTATTCAAACACCGGTTAAATCAACAAATTTTGCGTTTTCACCTAAGATAATGTTCGAGGTCCCAAAACAGTGTCTTCAACAAAACAATTTTCATATACTACAACAAATAAAAGTCAGAACTTAGATTTCCACCCTGCGAAGAGGATAAAAAAATGAAGTTGTCTAATGTTGTCGCCTCACTTGCTGATACCGCTACAGCAAGTCAACAAAAAACAGGCTCTCTTCATCGCATCCAACATTTCCTCTCCCCCCGACATTATTTAGCAGCCTCGAACTCAACATGTGCCACAAAATTGCAGCCATCATGACATTCTACATCTGTCAACACCATGTAAATATAGACTATAGACGTAGAAATGTTCGATAGTGTCGACCAAAAGTGGAGCTTCACGCCACATGCTGATGATTGGATCTGCACGGTACCCATCGGATCCAGCGATCAAGGGGCGCCGAGTGCCAATCCGTGTATCTCTTGCGGAAAAGTCCGAAACTCGTCGGCGATAAGATTGAGGAGGATCAATAGTGAGCAGATCGGTGACTACAGTCTTTTCCCTTAGATGGTTCTTTCCTTCCTCGTTTTTAATCATTTCGGTCAGATGTGATTTTGTGAAGGCCCAGGCCAGTGGTGTTGCCTTTTACCCACACCGATGGCATAATATAGCCGTTTCTGGACCAACATGCGAACTGAGCCTACATAATTGTTAGTTTGATAATAGGAATATATTAAGGGAACCACTAAGAATCGGCATCCGATAGATGCCTTTGCATCGGACCAGTCTCTAGCCGTTCTATAGGAAGCACCGCGGACGTTGGATTCTCAGCGAGGCCCCGCTCAACTGTTTCACTAAAACGATAGAGGGTCTAACTGCATGCATCTCTGTAATAAGTGCGCGTTGCTAACCTTCCTCAGCAGAGCGCCTAATTAGTGGGATATGAATTAACTGCTCCCAATCTGACTCTTGGAGATTTTTTGAAAACAAATCCTGTTTCGTAGGAAACTGACAACGTCAGCAAAATTTCAGGCATGGGCATTTGCTTCCGTCTGGCAGGAATTTTTTGTTTCCAACTTTATTTAATTTAGCTTCCTTTCAAACTGAATTTTGCTTCCATTGCAAAATAATTTCGTTTCAATCTATATATGTATATATATTTTAAGCATACCAGACTATGTTTCTATGGACGACTATTGAATACTGCTCCGATGGTGAATGGATTTTTAGATGGAGCTTAAAAAAACGTGTCATGTATACTCATGTGTAGTATGTGCATTCAACATTAGTGCATTATTATGTTTGAACCATAAAATTTACATTTTGGTACATCACATGTTTCGGAGAACATAATATTTGCTTCCTTCAAGTTGCCAAAATACACAGTTCATACTTTCGTATCACATATTTCCTACATTTTACAAATTTGCTTCATTTGAAAAAATAGTGATTCATACATTCACTTGACATATTTCGGACAACATAAATATTTTGCTTCCTTCAAAGTCGTTAAAATACACAGCTTCATACTTGAATATCACATATTTCCTACATTTTACAAATTAGCTTCATTTGGAGGAAAAAAAAAAGTAGTGCTTCATACATTCACTTGACATATTCCGGACAAAAGAAATATTTTTCTTCCTTCAAGTCGTTAAAATACACGGCTTCATACTTTCATATCACATATTTCCTGTATTTTACAACTTTGCTTCATTTGGAGAAAAAAATTAGTGCTTCATACATTCACTTGACATATTTCGGACAATTGAAATATTTTGCTTCCTTCAAGTCGTTAAAATACACAGCTTCATACTTTTTTTAGATTCAAGGCTCCACGAGCCCGACTTTAAATTAATAAAGCCCACATCGGCCAGAGTTTACAAAATGCTGACAGAACAGCTTACAGGCGACGAAGAACAAGTACTAAAAAGAGAAAAAGACATTGAAGCGAAGCTTGATCATCGACGCCATTGTCCCGCGCAGCGATCTGACTGAAGAGGAAGCGAGGTTCTGGAAGCACGCCACGGAGGACTCGTACCATCGTCGAACACCATAGGAAAAACACAATGCCAGTCGCTCCACCTCCGAAGAAAACACCCTGTTTTCTCGCCCCGGATTGGGGGGCGCCGCACCTGTCAAGAGGGGGATCTGCTCACCCTGAGCACGCCTGGGCAAGGATATGAGATTGGGAAGACGCTGAACACCGCCTCATCGCGTCACATTCATACTTTCATATCACATATTTCCCGTATTTTACAAATTTGCTTCATTGTACACACTCAATTCATTTCCTTCCGTGTGTGGAGACATCAATCCAGAAGGCCGTAGCTCTTGAAAGACATGATGTAGTCAGTCTCCTTTGCTTCTGTGGTTTGTCCTCCACTCCCCGTGGACCATAGTCATAGGTGCCGAGATGAAATTTGTTGACGATTTGGGTGGGGTCTGGAGGAAGGGTGCAGTCCCGATCCTGTTGATAGCATCCAGATAATATTCAACAAAAACCGCCTCAAGAAAGTGATCAAGCACCTATGAAATCGTGTACAAAAATCATAGCATAGGGCACTTGCAATTACCTACAGCCTGGTCCGCTGGTCGTGTATGTTAGCTATAATCTTAGTTTTAAGTAATTAGTATCTGGTCGTAGTTTAATTAGTCTAAACAAGGTAGCTTGATACCCGGACTGCATGTCGTGGCGTTGAGTCCTTCTACTAGACTAATTAGTCTGCAAGTAGTCTTGTCCGGTTGGGAATCAGTTATATGGTAGAAGTTAGCTGAGTTGGGTTCGTTTTGTAGCTAGCCGTGTCAAGTTTGAGTAGGTTTTAGGAAAAAGTCTATTTCAAACCTTGAACTTGTAGAGGTTCGGCGAAATGAACCCCAATGTCGAAATCCCTGTCGTTTGAACCCTCAACTATACAATCCCGGTCTAAATTGAACCCTAGCCCTGTTTGGCGCAATGGGAAAAGAAATAATCCCGGTCAGGAATATCTATTGTTTCACTGGCTATATGGGCCCGCATGTCAGATTCCTTTTCCATCTCTCCCCTTCGTTAAAAAACAGTGGTGGACAGGGACAGGGGTCTCGACCTTCTCACGTCGGAGGATGAGCTCGCACGCCGCCGCCTGCCTAGCTCGGCCGCGACCTCGCGCACCCCGGCTCGGCCGCTAGATTCGGTTTGGAGAGTGCCAGGGAAGGAGCGGCGTCGCTCGGCTTCGCATCCGTGCGGGAGGAGCAGCGGTGGTGGCGTCCGCCAGGCGGGGGATGAGTAGCGCTGGCATCGGTCTCGCGCCTGTGTGGGATGAGCAGCGGCGGTGGCCTCTGCTCGACGGGGGATGAGCAGCGGCGGCCCTCGGCCTCGCGCTCGTGTGGGAGGAGCAGTGGCGGCGCTGGCCTCCGCCAGGCGGGGGATGAGCAGCGGCGGCCCTCGGCCTCGCGCCCATGCGGGAGGAGCAGCGGCGGCCTCCGCCCGGCGGGGGGTTAGCAGCGACGCCGTGAGCCCTCGCAACGGCGTGTTTATGCGATGGCAAAAAAATTACTCCAGAACTGATGTAGAAGACACTTATGATAGGTGGGCCAATACTGTAAGTGAGAGTGCTGATTTAGGAAAAAATTTTTTTTGACATGAATAACTGGTCCAGGGTTCAATTTAGACCGGGATTGTATTGTTCAGGGTTCAAACGACAGGGATTTCAACGTTGGGGTTCATTTCGCCGACCCTCTACAAGTTCAAGGTTTGAAATAGACTTTTTCCTAGGTTTTAGTACGTGAGTCCAAGTCTGAGTCGGTTAGGTATTGTTGGTCGGTGCGTGTATATAAACACAGCCCAGTGTGTTGAGTTTTGTATCGTAAGTTGAATAGGAGAAAATCAGAAAATTAATAAAGAGAAGTTTAGAGGGTGTGACACGCACCCTTAGCGATAAATTTTGTCTCCGCGTTTGTTCGTCTAGTTTGATGTGATTGATCCGTGGGAGAATTCCAACAGTGTAGTCCTTGAATGGATTAAGAGGTTGGCTGGGACACTGGAAGCAAAACTCCGGCCGCTGTTTCGGCCAGAGTATAACCTGATCGACCCTGCTATGCTGCTAGTGACCCCAGTGCGCCGCTGAACGTCATGTGATCGGACGCATCGATCAAGAGGAGGTGCAGTTCCCGGCGAGGGGTGCGGCCGGCGGGGAGAGGTGAGGCGCAGTGGTGAGAGAAGAATCGCGGCGGTGGCCAAGCAGATCCTGTCGGGATGGTGCTTGATTTAGGGAGGTTCACGACCGTAATTTATTGGCTGTATATGTGCGGAAGATGCGAGGTTAGCGGGCAGGGAAAAATCGGTGCAATCTTGCCCGTTGGATGACAACGAGATGGACAGCGTCGGAGGGGTCCGACAAAATCTTTCCCATCGGCCTACGATATATAGTATTTACCATATATTAATATCGTAAAGATATCAATTAAATCTATCATCTGCAACAACGCAATGCCCTAGCGGCAATACAGATGCACACAACCAAAAAAGATAGAAGAATTATAAAAAAAGTCCCACTACATCGATCAATTTCTTGTAATAGCGGCCCAAACACCACAACACCAGAAGTCCATCCTCTCCAAAAGCAACGCCTACAAAAAAGAAACAGTGCGCAAGCATTATCGTCACCTTGATCATAGATCATATACTTTCACCCTGGAAAAAGTCTGCTTTCTCAAAATAATACCTTTAATAAAGTCATTGGTAGACAACCAATTAACGTATGACCTTGGATTTTCACCCTAAAAGTTTTGACCTGCCGGCAGGCCGCCTCTCGCTGCCACGCCGGGCGCAACACCAAACCCAACGCACCCTAGCAGCTGCCACCCACAAAGCACCCACATTGCCCTCATCCTTTGGCGGGATGGGCGCCGCCACCGCAAAACTAATGTGGATATTGTTGGTTTCTCTTGGCTGACTATTAACACCAATTAGGCACCGGTTGTTCGCTGAAGGCTTGTAGCAGAAAATCAAGAGGACCCCATCTCTCTCTTTTTTTGGAATATTCGGTGCAACATAACCTATATTAAAAAGCTGATAGTTGTGTACCTTCCCGGTATTGTTTTTTTCCTCTCAACTAGACTCAATGTGCAACTCAGGTGCATCACATTTGCGACGGACAAAAATCACAGTTGTGTAATGGGAAAAATCTTAGTTGTTGCGATCCATGTGTAATTGAGAAAATTTACAACTCATGTGTAACAGTTAAAACCCATGTGTATATGAGCTGCAGTTGGACACTGTGAGCAGCCGGGCATAGTTAGAGCACCCCCAGCCGTTTCCCCGATAAGGCCTATAGGACGCCTTCTTTTCATTCGGATGGACGAAAACGGCCCAGTCGCGCTCCCGGTTCCTCGTTTTCGTCCGGATTAGGTCTTTCATCCGTCCGGGGAGCTCAAGCCATCCCCGGCCCACCGGGGAGCGCTATGGGAGTCCGGACGAAACAAAAGCGCGCGAAACACCGAGAAAACTTCCCGCGCGGCTGGTGGCCCCAACTTTTCGGCGAGAGAGACCGATCGTCGTCCTCATCGCATCGTCTTCCGCACTCTGTAAAAGCCTGCCCCGGTCAGTCTTCGTCGGACACGTCGATTCCACGCGGAGAGTTAATGTCGTCGCCTCGGTTTCACGCGCGTCGACCTCTATTAATCGCCGAACTACCACGGCTGGCCGCATTCACCCCGCATACCTCGAGGAGAGCAGCGACGACGACATGTACCGGTCGACGCCGCCATGCGCCGGCGACCCTGGCCAGGGTTCGAGCCGCTGGTACGAGGCATTACCGTGCGGATGTCCAGCGGTCGTCGCATCAGCGCCTTGCTAGGCCCTAAGTCGAGGAAGTGAGGATGTCCACTTTCCAGCGACACGGTCGCAGGCCCACAGAAGCATCACCCAGTATTGTGTGGCAGCCAATGATACACAGGTGACATCATCTATGTTTTCGTCGATTGTGGATTCCTTTATAGAAAATTTTGCTGCTAGCTTAGGAAATTTGTAATAGCAAATGGACAATGGAAATAAAATTTATATTATTCCCAACGCTATCATGAAAATGCTCTCCGTTGCTTCAAAATAATAAATAAAATTAGCATGCTCTTATTGCATTGTTTTTGAATCTTCCCCGCCCGATGAGATGTGGGAGATGTGGGCATGGTAATGGTAATGCGGCCACAGGTCACGATTTCTAGGTTGATGGATGAGAGTATTCCTAGGGATGGTATGGTAGCATCTTCGGCAGATGAAACAACCAACGTCTAGATGTTTGATATGTTATAACTAAACCCAGTTGGATTTATTTATTTTAATTGTACTAATGCTGCTAATAAAGAATTGTGTGAAGTTTTGTATGAAGGAAGTTTTCATGTGTAGGGAGAGAAGAATGATGTGATGAGGAAGTATGGATAAAAGCTCAAGTTTGGGGATGCCCCTGAACCCTAAGAAATATTCAAGAAGTACAAGCATCAAATCTTGGGGATGCCTTGGGCATCCCCTCTTCATCTATGCGCTATATTTTTATTTCTTCATAGGCTATATGTTGTTCTTGGAGCGTCTTTATTTTTGTTTTTAGTTTAGTTTAGTTTGTTTGATGTAGCATATGTTAGATCCCGACATATTTGTTTTGGAGAGAGACACGCTCCGTTTTAATTGCATAGAACGATCTAGTTTTCGCTGATATTGTTCTACGAGTGTTCTAGTTTTCTAGTACTGCGTTTAGCTCTTGGTTTTCGATTCTAATTTTGTTCAGAGCTCGTTTGTATTATTTTATTTATGTATGATTATATCTCTGGTCCATATTGTTTTTTATCTCTAAGAGTTATTTTAAATAAGTTGATTAGTGTTGGAGACGAGTAAAATGTTTCATGCTTATAGTGATGCAAAAGGAAGCTTGTCTAGATTGTGGCATGTCATGTTGGATGTAATTTTTGTCATATGCTTAGTATTTATTGTTGTATAATAACTTGTCTCAAATAGATGAGAGTGCATAATGTGCCATTGAAAGAATCATGTGTTGCTTCTATTATAAAAGCATAATATTGTGGTATTCTCCTTTGATGCTTTATTGGGTTGACTTGGCTCATGCTTATACCATGTTATGACTATAACCAGTCAACTAAAGCCTCTATGATCATTTAGTTTTTGACTTGTAATATCACTTTATGCTTTGATTGATATTTTTTTGTCGATATGCATGATTATGACCATTTCTGCTCTCTTAGTTGGTCGCTCTCAGTCTTTTTCTACCCTTCGTCTGTACTGAGTATGAGCTCTACTCTTGCCTCCAACCATCATTAACCAAAGTTTTTCAATTGTGTTCACCATATCTACCTATTAGTATTAATTCTATTCCAAGTAAATTCATCATGTTTTTATTTATCTTTCAAATTAAATTTTGGCATGATAAAATTAGTTAGTAAAACTCTCACGAATTTGATGGCATATTTACTTTATTTGCACTTAATAAACTTGATCATTGTTACTATCTTATGAAATTTATATGTTTGCAAATTGCAAGTTGGGAGTTAGCACAACCATGCTTTCATGGGGAACGCTTTCAACATTGAACTTATTCATATTTAGTTGATATCATGTTCTTTTGTTTATGGATGCCTAGCGGTGCGAAATAAAATGGAAACTTGTAAGTCCATGAAGTTTGTATATGAGTTAGAGAAACGTCTGGGCCGCTAATCTAAGCCATGCATCATTCATGGTGGAAATTTACAGCGAACCATAGTGAGCATTCTATGAAGCATTTTCAATAAAAAGCTATACCCATAGTAAATAAAAATTTTACTGAGATGTTCATTGTCTGTTTGTCTTGTCATTTTGGCATGGTATTGCTCCTATAAGAGTACTTTCATATCATCGGGGAAGAGGTACTCTGTTGGCGGTTCTCGATGATACATGTATACTTACAATGACAAGAATTTGTTTGGGACCTAAGTTGAGTAGCATGAGGTTTAGGTACTCGTATTCAAGGGGCATGGGATTTTCAACTTGTGATTTGTAAAACATATAGCTCATATTTGCCATCACATTAACTTTAACCATTCAATATGCTTATGATAGGGGCAATGAGAGCTCAAAACTAATGAATACCATACTTTTTGAAAGGTTTATAAAACTTGTTTATCTTGCTTGCTTTGCAAACTTTTATGTTGAGTCTCCATCTTCTTGCTTTATGCACCAATTAAGAGATCATATTTGTCATTCTTAGTGCAATGTGCATAGTCCCAAAATTATTGTTGATTGATTCATGATTATGCTATTGTTTGTTCTTAAATTACTTGTATCTAGTCACCCTCTGAACTTTAAAGGTGTTCTAGCATTTATGTTTTGCTACTTCATAAAAGACATGTTAAGTATCACTTTGTTATGTTTACTCTATGCTCATAAACAAACAGGTTCTTTCAATGCACAATTATTCATAATCCTTTGTTTGAGTTACTATTCATGTTATAACAGAGTTGCTAAGTTCTATTGTTAGAGTTACATCTATCATGCCTATGTTTAGAGTATTTTGATCCCAGCTCACAATGATTTACAATGCTTGATCAAGATTGTGTTGGCTTCGTATCACCTCAAAATTATTTTGTTATCACTTACCTACTCGAGGACGAGCAGGAGTTAAGCTTGGGGATGCTTGATACGTCTCAAACGTACCTATATTTTTTGATGCTTGATACGTCTCAAACGTATCTATAATCTCTTATGTTCCATGCTACTTTTATGATGATACTCACATGTTTTATACACACTTTATGTCATATTTATGCA